>NC_133330.1:145414786-145714786 GCF_042186555.1 Aquarana catesbeiana | reverse complement strand
ACACAATCCTCCTCCTCCTCTTCTTCTTCCTGTGTGATCGGCGGGCCTGCAGGAATACCAGTATCTGGATAAAGGGGGACTTGAGAGGTAAGGAAGTCCTCCTCTTCCTCCCGCTGTTCTGCCTCAAGTGCTCTGTCCATTATTCCACGAAGCGTGTGCTCCAACAGGAAGACAGGGGGGACAGTATCACTGATGCATGCACTGTCACTGCTCACCATCCTCGTGGCCACCTCAAATGGTGACAGGACAGTGCATGCATCCTTGATCAGTAGCCACTGGCGTGGCAAAAAAAAGCAAAGCTCCCCTGACCCTGTCCTGGTGCCATACTCACACAGGTACTCATTGATGGCCCTCTGCTGCATGTGCAGCCACTGCAGCATTGCCAACATTGAGTTCCACCTGGTGGGCATGTCACAAATGAGGCGGTTCTTGGGCAGGTTGCATTCTCTTTGAATGTCAGCCAGCCGAGCACTGGCATTATATGACTGGCAGAAATGTAGTAGCAACTGCACTATGGGTGAGCAGTACTGTGTACTGTGTACACCGCCTGAAGTATATTAGAAAAAGTACACCAGGAATGGCCTGCAGTCAGATATAGCTAAACTGGATACAGTGGATATATATATGAGACTGTCTGTATATATATATTAAATATACAGTAGCTAACTGAATAACCTGCCTGCCTGCTCAATCTAAATGACTCTCTCTCCGTCCATGCCAACAACACACTACACGGGGCCGACGTGCAGGCAGTCTTATATTGTGTGGGGCGTGGACTTAGTCCCCCTGAGCTATTTTATTATTAATTATGGCTCTCTTAGCTGAGGGAGCTGGGATTGGCCAAAGCATGCAGGTCATGGTGCATGCTTTGGCCAATCATCATACAGCAATGCACTGCGCTCCCGCAGTGCATGGGCCAGTATGAATTTGAGGCGAACGACCCATAATGGTTTTCGATGAACGGACGAACAGCCAATGTTCAAGTCGACCCGAACAGAAAGCTCATCCCTATACACTATTACTTCAGCTACTATTTGCAACACAGGTTTGATAACTACATCCTTTCTTATAAGAAATGAAACATGATAAGGATTTCTACTTTTTATTACTTGCACTGAACCACTGGCTACAATGGTTACAGCTTCACAGAACACAAGTAGTCACCTTGTGAGACAATGGATATAAATGATCACTTTTAAAAAATTGGGAAAAATAAACCTATTTACAGTTACCAACCCAAGCACCAGTTCTAAACCTCTTTCAAGTTTTTGATTAGTTTTGTCTATTAAGGCCATTTCTTTCTATTTGGTCCACCAACAGGAGATCCTTGCAGACATGTTTAAACTTACATGAAACTAAAATAAATATTTAGGGATCCATCATAGCTCAGAAAATAAAGCCTTATTCTAGTCAAATTTCACTTCATTACTAAAAAGAAATGAAACCCCCTGCACTCCTCTACTGTTGGTCATTTGCCATATATTAGACAGACCACGGAATTTTGATTGCAGAGTGCTGCTGAGAAATACATACTCTCTATTGAAACCTGTCTAAAAATTACTGGTGCTTCAGCGGTTTATAGTTCAAAGACTTCTGTAACGCTGCAATAGACAAGCTTCCGACACTACCTGTTCCCTCTTCACCTCGTCTCCATTGTGAAACGTTTCTTTATAATGTACACTACATGCAACAGGATTTGTGAACCCAGGTAGAGAGAATCCTGTGATTCATCTGTTTCTCCAAGATTTACAGATTGTGTTAAAACATAGAAAATATCCCTCCATTTCTGCACAAAATTTGGTACCCAAGAACATGTGAAGCTATTGCATGGAATGTATATCCTACAATTTTTCCTTGTCAAAAGAAGTTTATTGAGTATACAATATTATAAAGATACATAAAGTAAGTTTACAAGGATCTATAAAGTAAGCTCATTGTTTTACAGTAGGGTTTATATAGGTAAATATCATGAAATTTCAAATATTAAACATTGGGTTCACGTAAACCTAAATTAAAGATATATATCATTTCCTTAGTTACTTTTGTAGGTATTTAAATGATTTATACCTACTATACATATTGTTTACAGGTAGAGTGTATATAGGTCAAATAAATTCTGATAATGAGCTTTAATCGTAAGGTGGAGAAAAGGAAAGAGAAAGAAGAAAAAGGGTAAAAAGGTAGAGGTATGGTCCACAAGGTTGTCCCGCTCGTCAGTTTATTATTCTTTTTAGTTCTCTTTGAAGCCTTAGAATGAGTGTCTCTGTAAGTCATTTAATCTGTTACCATGGCAACAGGACAGAGTCATTGAAGTTTGACAGGAACTGTTGTTTTATCCAAGGATGCCAAAGTTTTTCAAATTTTGGAATTTGATTTTGATCGATGGCTACCATCTTAGCATGGGACATTGTATTATTCATTCTGTGAATTGTTTCTGCTAGTACCAATGTAGGAGATTTCCATGCCTTGGCCACTGTTTGTTTTGCAGCCGTTATTAGTTGGATCATAAGTTTGAATTGAGAGAGTGTTAACCATTCCGGTTTTAGATTAAGTAAAGTTATATATGGATCTGGTTGTATTATTTTTTAAAATATTTTAGATGCAATCACGAAGACTTCCTTCCAGAAGGTTTGGATTACTGGGCACGTCCACCATATGTGTAAATGTGTGCCTATTTCTGGGCATCCTCGAAAACAAAGAGCTGAGGTATTAGGTGAATATTTTGCCACTCTAGCGGGTACAAGGTACCAGCGAGTTAGGACTTTATAATTTGTCTCCAGTGCTAAGATGTTGGGTGAAGATGACTTAGATGTGAGCCATATGTTAGACCAGTCCGTGTCTTCTAAAGTTCGTCCCAGGTCCTCCTCCCACCTCTGAACGTAAGAGGGTCTATTAAGATTTGCTACTCCATATAATTGATTATAAAGTGATGAAATTGTACCTTTAGCAAATGGATCTTTTGTACAGATTGATTCAAAAATGGATAATTGGGATAATGGTGTATCCCCCTTTAGGAATGGTGTATAGAAATTTTTGATTTGGAGATATCTAAATATCTCAGAGTTTGGTAGATCATATTTTTCTCTAAGCGATGGGAATGAAAGGAATGATTTAGATGCTATGAAGTCATTTAGTGTCTGAATGCCTGATGTTGTCCAAGCTTTAAAAGAATTTGGGTAGATCCATGCCGGATAAAAGGCCGGATTTCTGATAAAAGAAAGGAGAGGATTGTGTGGAGATTGTAACTGAAATTTGGTTTTTAGTTTATCCCAGAGAGATAAGAAGTGTTTAGTTATGGGATTATGAATTTTAAAGCGGTCTTTAGGATCAAGCCATAATAAGTTTGATATTAATAGAGGGTCATTTTCTGAAGCCTCTATAAATACCCATAATGGGATTTCCTGTTTTGCATGGTATTTGGACAGACTGGCCAAATGTGCTGCTCTGTAGTAGTTAGTAAAATTAGGGTATCCCAGGCCTCCTTTATTTTTGGGAAGATGTAGTGTGTGTATAGGTATACGTGGTTTAGAAGAGCCCCATATAAACAAAGTCGTTCTTTTTTGTACTATTCTCAAAAAATAGGAAGGAATTGGAATAGGGAGGACTCTGAATAGATAAAGCAATTTGGGTAGAATAGTCATTTTGATTGCATTAATCTTCCCTATCCAGGATAAAGGAAGTTGCGACCATTGTTTTATTAGATTTGTGATCTGTCTTAATACAGGAGGATAATTGGTTGAGAATAAGTCAGAATGAGATGCTGTTAAATGAATTCCAAGATATGGGATTGATTTTTCTGCCCATGTGAATGGGAGTGCAGCCCTAGACGGGATCAATTCCATGTTTGTGAGTGAAATATTAAGCACTAGGCATTTCTTAGGATTAATCATAAGGCCGGATAGGGCTGCAAATCCATCAAGAGCTGGTATTAAGTTAGGACCAGAGACCTGTGGTGATGATAGAAAAAGTAATATATCGTCTGCAAATATACATAATTTGTGTGTGATACCTCCTACTTCAATGCCAGTTATAGTTTGGTTTGTTCTGATGTATTGGGCCATGGGTTCGAGTATAAGGGCAAATAATAAGGGAGATAATGGGCAACCCTGTCGGGTACCTCTTTCGATATTAAAGGCATCAGATTTGTATCCAGCATATTTTATATAGGCTTTGGGTTTATTATATAATGCTTTGATCCATGTTAAAAAGTGGGGTCCAAAACCCCATTTTTGTAATGAATATTGCATATATTGCCAGGATACTGTGTCAAATGCCCTCTTAATATCGAGAGATAGAAAACATAAAGGGATTTTCCATTTTTTAGCAATATGTGCCAATAACACTGCCCTGCGTATATTATCGCCTGTCTATTTGGCATGAAGCCTACTTGATCTCTTTGTATTAATTTTCCTATAATGCTATTGAGGCGTTTTGCTATTATTTTTGCTAATAATTTAATATCAAGGTTTAACAGAGAGATAGGCCGATAATTCACACAGGAAGTATCATCAGAAAGGGGTTTTGGGATCATACAAACAATTGCCATTAGTGTTTCTTGCCAAAAAGAATGTCCATCTAGAAGTTTGTTAAAAGTTTCAGTGAGAATGGGAGAGAGTATTTCTGAGAATGTTTTATAGTATAAAGCCAAGCAGCCGTCTGGGCCTGGTCTTTTGTTAAGTTTTAGGTCTTTTATGGCGTTAGCAACTTCATCTATAGTTATAGGCTCATCCAAACTGCTTTTTTGATTCTGAGATAACTCAGGTAAGGTTATTTTTGAGAAGAAGGATTCAGCCTCTGTAGGATTAAATTCATTGTTTGTCTTGTATAAAGTTGCGAGATGTGAGTGAAATTTATGGACTATTTTAACTGGATTACAAGTATAAACATTTTTTGATAATTTCAAACGTATTGGTTTGAAAGATTTGTTAGTTGAATTTAATGCCCGAGCCAAATATGTACCTGGTTTGTTTGTATTCATGTAGAAATTGTGTTTGGAGCGTTTGAGGGATTTATCAACTGACTCAGTGAGAAATAGATCGTATTCCAATCTAGATTTTTCCAGATGAGATTTTGTACTCTGAGATGGATTATCTTGGAATGATATGTAGGCTGCATTAAAATTGAGTTCTAGTTTTTTTGCTAGATTTTTGCGTTCCCGTTTAAATAGTGCCATTTGTCTTTGTATTGTACCACGCAAGACAGGCTTATGAGCTTCCCACAGTGTTATTGGGGAGATGTCTGTTGTATTATTAATTGATATGTATTCCTTTAAAGCTTGTTCAATGGCCATCTGATGTAGTGGGTGTTTGAGCATTATGTCCGGTAAGTACCACGTTGGGTCATGCGCTTTTGGTATGGCTGAGGCTATAGTAGTGTATACTGCATTATGGTCAGACCACGGAATCAGAATTATATCTGATGCAATAATTTCTGGTAACATTCCTATTGTTAGAAAAATATGATCTATTCTGGTGAAGGTTTGATGAGGGTGCGAGAAATAAGTGAATTTCTTTTTCATTGGGTTACTTTCTCTCCACGAATCTACCAGATTGTATTTGGAAGGAAGTTGAGAAAAAGGTAATCTAGAGGTTATTTTGGATGGTGTAAAAGATGATTTATCTAGAAATGGGAGGAGGACCTGGTTCGAATCCCCACACATTATCACTGTTCCTATTTTGTGTGTATTAATCACTTGTAATATATGTGAGAGGAATGGTGTAGGTTGTTTGTTAGGAGCATAGTAGGAAATCACCGTGATTGCTGTATCCATTATATAACCCATGAGTATCAGGTATCTACCTTCTGGGTCTTTAATTTCTGATGATAAGGTGAATGGTGTGGATCGGTGAAATGCAATTAGAGTTCCCCTTTGCTTGGTACAGGCAGAAGCCGTGTAAATTTGTTGATAAAAAGGAGAAATATATTTTGGAGTAGAATCTTTGGTGAAGTGTGTTTCTTGGAGGCATACTATGTGAGCCTTCTTGTTATGGAAAGTACGGAAGGCTTTGGTCCTTTTTTGAGGGACATTTATTCCCTGAACATTCAGGGAAAGTATATTCAGTGGTGCCATGGCAACAGATCAAATAGTTTTGACTTACTTTTTGTTATGCAGAGCTGACTGCGCAGATCAACCTGTGTGGACTGAAGAGATGAAAAGATAGAAAAGAAACCAGTGAATTCTGGAGTAAAGAGTAAACAAAAAACATATGAGATTAGATGATACATTGTATAACTTATTTTTTGCAAGTAATCACAATTTACCCGTGAAAGAGAATAAATATCTCTCTCAGGGGAATAAGTGCCTTCGTCACACTCCCACATAATATGGTTGGGAGAATGAGGAGGGCTAATGGGGGTACACAGATCTTCCGCTTACAGGAGAGAAGTGCTATGTCAAAAGACATCAAAATGATGTTTCATTAATTGGAGTGCAGAATATAGTTTTTGTTGAAATTATTTATTCCAGGGTGGTTGTATATGGTTAGTCTTGCCCTAGGCTAAATAATTTAGTTAGAAAGGTACTGTTAATAACTTTGGTATTGATGAAGATAGTTTGAATTATTTTGGGATTTTAACCCTTTTAGAGTAAACAATTACATATTTTATTCATATGTAACTGTTTAGATATGTTAACTCATACAATTGAGGTTGTATTGCTTCAGATTAGAATAAACAAAAACATAATTCTAGGAACTAGTTAGGTAATAATATATTTGTTTTAAGAAAAAAAAGAAAAAAAAAAAGAAAAAGCTTCCATTACTTCTGGATTATTGAACATATTTGTCCTAAAAAGTAATAAATCTATTGTTATTACCTGATAATATATAACTGAACAAGAATTTCCTTATTTCACTTATATATTCTAAGGCTATATGAATCAGAAGTAATAAGAAATATAACTGGAATGTAACATGATCCCACACAGTGTGTGACTATCAGAATGCAGTTACATTCAGTTATAAATACAGGTTTTTTATAGAGAACCATCTCTTAGTATAATAAATGAAGAGATATCAGGAATTAGGATGTCAGTCCATTGAATCTTCTTGGTCCATGGATGATGTGGCATAACGGCCTCTTTTGTGAGAATGATGATTCCCATTTTGTTCTGGAATTTTCTGGGTGCTGCCTGAAGGTGAAGATGATGCCATTCTTCTGCGTGTGGGAGAGTTGCTGCTTGTGGGTTCTGTCAGATTTAATTTTAAAAGGGTTTGTTGTAGTTCATCTGCTGATCTGCTTCTGTAAATTGTACCTTGGTGTTTAAATCTGACTGAAAAGGGGAAGCCCCATTGATACATAATGTTGTGGCGTTGCAGTTCCATTAGTTGGGGTTTCATGGATCGTCTTTTAGTAATAGTAAGTTGGGATAGGTCAGCAAAAATTTGATAATTGTGTCCTTGAAATTTAAGTTCCTTTTTTTCTCTTGCAGCAATTAGTATTTGTTCTTTCGTTCTGTAATAATGAAATTTTGTGATTATATCACGTGGGGGTCCATCTTTCTTTTTGGCTGTGAGGGCTCTGTGTACTCTGTCCAGTTCTAAACGTTCAATAGGGATATCTGGCTTTAGTTCTTGTAATAGAGCTGTAATAGTAGATTGCAGGTCTGTCACAGTTTCAGGTATTCCCCTTATGCGCAAGTTTGAACGTCTGGCTCTATTTTCGTAATCTTCGAGCTTAGTTTGAAGTATTAAATTCTCTTCTTTTAATTGTTCCAATTCTGTTATATTTTCTTGGGTTGCAATTTCAATTTCATCCATTTTTATTTCTAAGGCTGCGGTGCGGTTTCCCAGCTCTCTTATTTCTTTGGTTAGGCTTTTTGTTATTTGGTCTGAGGTTTGTTTTAAAGCCTTATGAAGCATCTTTTCAAATTGTAATAATATTACTGGGGATGCTGAGGAGGCTTGTGGAGAAGTTTGTGAGAGGATTTGTTCTGTATCTGACTCAAATGGAGAGTCTTGCTGTGACATTTTCTGTCTGTGAGAGCGCCCTGATGCTGTATCTTGTGAGGTGACTGGAGCTGCTTCAGCTGCAGTGAGTGCCTGTGAGCTCTTTGTGAGGTGATTTTTATTTCTGCCACGGTTTCCTCCCAGTACCATATTTCCTGCCCAAACTTTCACAGTTTGTTCCCAGGGGCAAAAAGGTTCAAATGGATACCTTTTGAGCCTGCAGGCTCTGCTTTGTCCTTCTCTTCTCTCCTCAGCGGTGTGGAGCTCTAACAATGCATGTCTGCTCCGCTAGGCTCCGCCCATCTCCCCCCGTATATCCTACAATTTTTAATTCAGGTTTGACACCTTCTATAAGATTCAAGGATCAGTAAATATCAGATATATTTGTTGATTGGTTCATTGAAATGGCTGTCGCCCATTCTAAATGGTAACCCAATTTATACACCTTAAATACCTTTAGGCTGCGATCACACTATAGTAGTGCATGAACGGGCGCAAAAACATTTGATTTGCCATTTATTAGTAATGGCACCCCAAAAACAGGAAGCAAGACTCACGTCTGCACATATAAAATTGCAGGCCAAACGCGTGGTTAACAAACGTATGAAGTCCAAAGCTCAAAAAGATGCATGAGGATCTTTGCTGCGTGTAGGGCAGCCCATTGAAATTAAATGGGCTGCCTGACGCATGAATTTTGGCAATGCACAAAAAGTGCACACAAGAACATCTAAGGCCACGCAACATAGTGTGAATGGGGCCTTAAAGAAACAGGTAGAAGTCAATGATACTTCCTCTAGGAGATATGTTTACAAACGCTCTACAGGCCCCCATACACCTCACCTCTGCAGCTCCTACACAATAATAAAAGTAAATATATCTTTGAACCTAAAGTATTAAAAATAAGAGATTTACTCTGAATTGATGGTCAATCATTTTTCACTAGAGTTGTGCTTGCACCTTTAACTATTTATTTTGTTCATTTTGCTGTGTTATGTGCACTCTTGCATATTTTACTACTTTGCTTTTAACTTTTTAAAATCTTAAAAAATATCAAAATATACATTTTGCTGTACTTTGGAAACTCTCACTTCTTTACAAATAAAAAGATACAATTATTAAATTATTGTTCACGGTAAACTAAGCTGTTTGGCACGTAGGTCCAAATCTAAAAAAAATATCTGGTATATGTTAACAATACTGACAGCTTAAAGAGTTTCTACCATCATTTGGCAGCAAATAACAGTGGGCTGCATGCAAATGGTATCTGTTCCTGATTTTCTCCCGAATCCTTTATCCCTATAAAATCAATCAGCGTTACCCTACGTCTTTCTACTAAATTCGGCCCATGGTTATGTAACATTCTTTCTATATATAACCTCAGCCTTGTCATCTCCTATTGCCAAACTGCAAAATGAAAAGCCTTATTATTCAAACTTTCTGTGTCTTGTCACAGGGTATAGATTGTGAACAATACTTCTTTATTGTTTCTATACAGATTCAATATCATCTCTTTATCTACTTACTTACCTGCAGTATGTTACATTTTTTTAGAACATTTTTTTCTAGCTTGATACAATTATGAAAGGAGATTTCTGCATTAAATTGAGACATATTCAAACCATCCTAAAATAGAACCTGTGAACAGGCTATGCACATTCAAGAATTTACAGTATTTATATATTCTTAAAGTGATTGTAAAGTCTCATTTAAAAAAAAAATAACAAACAAGTTATACTTACCTCCTCTGTGCAGTTGACAGAGCAGCCCGAATCCTCCTTTTCTCTGGTCCTTCTTCGCTGCTCTTGACCCCTTCCTCCTGTCGAGTGCCCCACAGCAAGTAACTTGCTATGGGGGCACTCGAGCCGAGTCATAGCTCCGTGTGTCCATTCAGACACGGAGGCCCAACCCGGCCCTGCCCCCTCTCTTCCCTGATTGGCTAACTGACTTTGATTGACAGCAGCGGAAGCCAATGGCGCTGCTGCTGTGTCTTAACCAATCAGGAGGAGAGTCCTGGGTGGCTAAGACACACGTGGACATTGTTGGAGAGAGATGGGGCTCAGGTAAGTAATTAGGGGGTGCTGGGGAGGCTGCTACACAGAGGCTTTTTATCTTAATGCATTGCATTAAGATAAAAAACTTTCTTCCTTTACAACTCCTTTAACTAGCAATAAATGGGCTTTAATATATAATGATAGTTATTCCTGAACACAGCTACTACAGGCTCCCCACTGCCTATCACATACAGAAAGCCTGATGTAAAGAAGTCCGTACCAAAAATGTTTCAGTTTCAACGCTACCATGGGTGGCTGAAAGTGTTTCGTGAGACAGGAACCAGAAAGAAACATTTCTAATAATTCTACAGAGGCATTTTCTGGATTCTGGCTGCAGTGGATTGAATATATTTTGGATTACGATTTAACCAAGTGGGCTTCCTGACTGACTACCACATGTTCAGAGTTTACAGGATTGTATTATTAGTTCACAAGTAGGTTTTAGTGGTTGTCTGGAAATATTCTAATATTGTTCTGATTATACAATATATAGACAGATTCCTGAATTATCACAGATTTTAAAAGTGTATGAATGGGATCTATAGGAACTTTCTTCATTACTTGGATCAGTCTTGATCATTGCTTGTTTTGATGGAAAGAACAGAGAAAATATATACGGTAACACATTGATTAATATTATCACAGTTCTGTATTTTTATTTTCTTTTGTCTGGTGTTCTTAAATTTTTTGTACAATTTAAATAAATAGTGTTTTAAATTTTTTTAGGATTTAAAAGGACAATTTTACATTTAGTAACCTTCCCCACTCTTGTTTGAAGCAGCCATGAGTACAGCCTACCCACAGAATGCTCAAAAACTTTACAACTGATTGAATACTTCACATCGTATAAACTGACTTGTGTCACATCAGGAAACAGAAGGGGTTTTGGAACTTTAAATGAGGTGCATGATAACATGCACTTCCATTCCTAATTCAGATACTCTACAGACATATTTGGATTTTTTTCACCCTTGCCTATTATGTTTGGAGGGTGCTCCTGGGGAGTGTCGGTGCGCTCGCTTCTTCCTTGGGTTCATTCCCTCAGCTCCCATGACAGACTTGCCTCACATATCCTGACTTGCAACACTGCTGATCTAGAACAATTTATACGTAAGTATTCCAGGGAGATACACATCTTGTTTCCCCTTGCCCCTACCTTGCTTCCTACTATCTGGGCAAAACATTAGATCCTATTTGGTACCTTTTTTCATTTTTTCAGATATGCTATCCGTTTGCTCCAGATGAGTGGTGATTGGCCACGAAACGTGTCGAGCCTATCAATGTCATCATGTTCCCAACACAATGACACAATGAGATTCTCAACTGTGATTCATTTGTATCATATAACCCATTTGTATCCATTATTCTTTAAGCATTGGCTTTTTATACTAATTACTTCCATGGGATACTATGTGATTTCAGATGCGTGCATGTGTGTACATATATGAATTCTTCTTTTTTGTATGACATCGCTTTGTACATAGATAATAAAACTCATGTTCAACCATGTATCATATGTTTATGAGGCATGCTTTGTTTATATGCCAAGTAAACAATTTTTACAATTTCTCCTACCACGTGTCTTGAGCCTCACTCAAAGTCCCAAAAACCCCTTTCTTTGTGTCACATCAGGTTTATGCTATACACTTATACATTTTTGGCGTATGTGAATATACAGCATTTTTTCACTGTATATGTACTTCTGTACTACCAAGGGAATGTAAAATTCAGCAATTTTCAGAATCACTTTTTTTTACAGCAATGCACATTAATTTTACAGTTTTGTAAACATTATTTCATAGGTGTGGCTGTATTTGGTAAGTGTGGTTTTAACATTAACAAGACACACCACAGCAGACCAAATATCATGCATGCAGACATTTCCTGGGAGAGCTTTGCAATGCACATTAGTCCCTTTTCAAGCATTGCACAGCACTGCAACTCAAGTATGCTGAGAAGGTGTGCCGGGGTGCCAGAATGAATGGACCTGCTTTGCACCAATGTGCATGCCAAGCGTTACTGCAGTGTTATGGTGTAAACTAGGCCCTAACATACAAATAAACATGCATATGCATAAATATATACCAACTTTTCTGATTTGTATATCAAAATACACCAACAGATAACTCCTAATAAACCTCTTATTTGAGCACTAGGAAGTTCCCCTCCCTCATAAAGTGTAATGCTGCGTACACACAATCGGACATTCTGACAAAAAAATCCTGGGATTTTTTTTCCAATGGATGTTGGCCCAAGCCTGTCTTGCATACACACGGTCGCACAAATGTTGTCGGAAATTCCGATCGTCAAGAACGCACTGACGTACAACATGTACAACGGCACTATAAAGAGGAACAACAAAAGGGAGGGTCCTAGTATTGAAGTACCTAATATACAGGGTGACTCTGTAGGTACTTAAAAATCATTTGTGCCAACGTCCCTGATAATCAGTTAGAAATATCAAAAGACTAGAAACTTTTTGGGACTTACAGTTGTGCCTTTAAAGTCCCAAAAAGTTTCTAGTCTTTTGATATTTCTAACTATAAAGAGGAAGTTCAATAGCCAGTACGCCACCCCTTGGGCTCCTTCTGCTAATCTCGTGTTTATCTCGTGTTAGTAGAAGTTTGGTGAGAGACGATTCAAGATTTTCAGCCTCGTGCTTTTCAGTTCGCTACTGCTCTTCAGTTTGTGCTTGTGGGCTCGAATCTGGTTTTCAGTGCATGTAGTCATTTCGCATCTGGTTTTCATTGCGTATTTTTATATTATGTATTTGATTTCCAGTGCGTTCTTGTCTGCTCGTTTCTGATTTTCACCTCGCTCTTCTCAGGCCTTTCTGATTTTCAGTGCGTTCTGTTAGTTCGTTCTGACCAGCCGACCGGTTTGAAGCCATGTTGCGGGTACGTACTCATCGTACAGTTTGTGCTGTGCAAGGGCTTGGTGTTGGGGTTCTTACTTTGACCCAAGTCCAGTCCATGAACAGGGGAGGAGGAGTTCATGGATGAAGAATTGTTTGCTCCAGCGTGACCAATTCTCTCATATGCCTTTGTTGCGAGAGATCCGTGAGAATAATCCTGATGATTTCAGGAATTATCTCCGGATGACGGACCCCGTTTTTCACCATCTGTTGGCTTTGCTGTCCCCTTATATTACCAAGCAGGACACCTGCATGCGGCAAGCCATCACTCCCGAGCAGAGGCTCGTCACCACCTTGCGGTACTTGGCGATGGGGAGAAGTTTGCAGGACATCAAGTTCTCGACAGTCATCTCCCCTCAGGCTCTGGGAATCATTATTCCAGAGACCTGTTCTGCCATCATTCAGGTCCTGCAGAAGGACTATATTAGGGTAAGTTTTATCCTTTAACATCACATTATATGTATTTAAATAAATGTATCTTTTTAAAAAAATTGTATTTTAAACTGAAAAATATTTCCTTTGATTTACTGCTTGTGTTTCTTTTAGCTGTCTCCTAGGTTCTCCAATGTTTTTTTTTTTTTTGTTGCCCATTTTCTTCAATAGTTCCAACGTAATTTCTTTGAGGTGACAATCTCTTCTTCAGCTAACTATTATTTATGTTGTGGGTCTGTAATGCATTAATGATAATAATATTCATAATTTTCAGCACCCTGAATTAATTTTTTGTAGTGACGATAATGGCCTGAAGATTAATTAAATTCAGAAGCACTGTGGGTGTTATTTACTAAAGGAAAATCTACAGTGCGATTGAAAATGCACTTGTAGCGCAAAGTGGATTTGCCTTTAGGAAATAACCCCCATTGTCACTGTAAACAAAATGCGTACCTTGATATCCCGTGATGGCAGATAGCACATGTTGACACACTGTGTGCATCTTCAAAATTTGGCTTTCAACATTTTTTAGAAAAGTTTTAATAAAACTAAAAAAAATCTAAAATTTTGGTGTGTTTTATATTCTGCCTAAAACATCAATGATGTTTTTGCGTCATTTTTCAACATCATTGAGGTCTTCCTTGCTCTTCTGTAAATCCCGATTGCACACCATGATCTCCCCAATGAGGACGTGTGCACTTGCACTTGAAATGAGATTCTTCTTCCACAACATCCACATCACCTAAAAGAAAACAACACACCATGTATTATAAATATGCAAGCATACATCTATTACCTGAAGCTGTGGTCTCAGACACTCACCTGTTGTGGTCACTATTTCGCCCACTTCATAAACCTCTCCTTCCTCCACATCCTGAGGTTGTGGTGTGGTGACTTCCCCTTCTTTAGGAGGTTGGGGGTCCCTGGTGTCCTCTGACGTCCTGATTCTTTTCTATGTGAATAAAATAAAGGTATACTTAGCACAGAGATATTTGAGGCAAGAACTAGGAATATGAAACACTGCTCTGTCGTACAATTGTCTGTTTTTGCAGAGTTCCAAGCTGAATACTTACCTTTTTGGGTAAAGTTTCACACATGGAGACACTCCTAGTATCCACTGGAGCACTTGTGTGGCTCCGGGCTTTCGTCATGGCTGCTGTCTTCATGCACCTGTTGTCTCTCCGTCATGTGCTCTCCCACTGCGCCGAAAGACACGGGGCGGGGAATATACTATAAAGAAAGTCAGGCGCGGGCGAGTTTCACACATGTGCAGTGTATATAAAGCGTAACATGCATGCGTCATACGTACGATCTGTGAGCGGAGGACAGAGTAGCAGAAACGCCGATCGTTCTAACGAATCAGTGGCCTATACTGCTTAGAGATTGAGGCCTATTTTGGGACAAGATTATGCTAGTTTAGCCTGCCATTAGCCTGACATTAGGGTTTGTCTTGTGTTGTGTCTTGCAGAGAAAATTGATTCAACAATCATGATTTCCTCCCCAATTCATTGATTTGTACAGAGAGCTGCCCTGTTTGTGGCAGGTAAAACACCCCTTTTATACAAATCGACTAAAGAGGAAGGCAGCACTGGATAAATTGCTGGAATTTGTGAAGTTGCAGATCCCCACGGCAGACATCAACTATTTGAAGTGCAACATTGGTGGCCTGAGGAGCACATATAATAGGGAGCGCAAGAAGGTCCAGGATTCCCAGAGATCAGGAGCAGCAGCAGATTTCTGTCAGACCAGACTGATATCAGGTCATCACTCTCAACCCTTCCTTCCACTCTTCCTTCCACCCCAGCTGAGGCTTCCGACGTCCAACCTGGGCCAGGAAGATGTAGAGGAGCACAGCCTGAGTCAGGTGTAGCATTGTTCAACATATTTCTCAAAATTGTGTGTGATTGATGAAAAATAAACTAAAACTATGTTCCTTTTTCATACACAGGAAATCTTCAGCCAGGAGGTGGCATGGGAAAGTGGCAGCCAGGAGGTGGCATGGGAAAGTGGCAGCCAGGAGGTGGTGGGGGTAAGTGGCAGCCAGGAGGTGGCAGGGGTAAGTGGCAGCCAGGAGGTGGCAGGGGTAAGTGGCAGCCAGAAAGTGGCTGGGTCCAGTAGCCTGACTGAATCCAAGGTTCCTCCCCTCCACCTTCAACAAAAAAGCCCCAGGAAGGGGAGGAGCATGGAGGAGTCAGCACTTGGGTTAATTCGGCAGGTTTCTGTGGCCCTCAGAACCCCCCCAGTCTTCTTGAGGCCTATGCCTGCATGGCTGCCAACAAAATTCAGGAAATGGAGGTGGGCCAATGCCTCTTTTGTGAGGAAGTGATATATATGGCCCTAAATAAGGGGTTGAGGGGCGAAATCACAAGCAAAACCCACCTGTGAGTTGGACCATCCTCCTCCACCTACTGCCACAACTCCAACACCAGAGCCACAGCCTGGAAGCAAGCATGTAAGGAAGACAAGAGTGATGGCCAGGGTTCAGTCTGGTCTGGCAAAAGCCCACAGACTGGGGACATATATGTCATCTGCTGCTGTTCCTGATCTCTCGGAGTCCTGGACTGGATTGTGCTCCCTATTAAATGGACTCCTCAGGCTCCCAATTTTGCCTGTCAAATAGTTGACGTGTGCCCTGGGGTACAAAAGCTTCACTAATTTCACCAGTTTATCCAGCGTTGCCTTCCTCTTTATTTTGTTATGACCCCTAATAAATCCATATTTTTTTCTTAAATCATTGGCTATGTGTTATAATTAAAAAAGGACAGTTTGTGAGTAGGCAGGTACATTTCAAAAAGGCAATGTAAATCTCCTTGAGGTTAAGAAATACAAGATAATAATGGTGTTCTGGTAACTTGACACACAAAACGAAAAAACTATTATGGAGATCACTAGAAAAAAAAAAACAGATCTTGATTTAAAAAAAAAAGGAGATTACTATAAACAAGAATTAAAACCATTATTCTGGAGATCATGCGAAAAAAAAAATTATTCATGAGATCACAAGAAATAAGAAAGAGGGGCGTGGCTTGGGGCACGATGCGAATGGCAGCACACTGAGGGAGCTCCGCTGACCCACGCAGCCGTACACAGCCCTGAACCGGACTAGCAGCCCACAGATGCCGGGAAAGCGGTTCCTCAACACCCCTCACACCCGCTCACGCCGTGGATCTGCTGCATACCCGTCGGGGAACATTCCTGAGCTCTTTAGGAACACAGCAGCGGCACGCAGCAGCGGCCTAGGATCCAAGATGGCGCCGACCAGCCACGAGGACAAATACAGTGAGGACTCATAGTCCGCGCCAGAGGACTCAGGCAGGGGTAAGAAAAGATCTGATCTCCCCCTCACTTACTCTGACATGTCTGTGATCACTGTGGATATTAAATCAACATTCTCAGCAGCAATCACTGATTTAAAGACAAACTTACTGGTCCTTAATGAAAAACTGCTATCTGCAGAGGCCGCAGGGAAACAGAGACAGAGCCATTGCTAAACTTGAAAAGGCTTCCTGTGCACAAGCCCAACATTTCATAGAAATGAATAGGCACATTGAAGATTTGGACAACAGGAGCAGGAGATGTAACATCAGAGTGAGAGGGATCCCTGAAACAGTGGAGCATGACCAGATCATCCCAGCACTTCAGAGGGTTTTCAATAGTCTGCTGGAAAGACAAGAGGATACTGAGATAAACTTTGTCAGAGCTCACAGGGCCTTGAGACCTAAAGGCCCTGATACTGCTCCACCGAGGGACATTATTTGTTGCCTTCAGAGCTTCACCCTAAAAGAAAATATAATGAGCAAGGCAAGAAGAAACGATCGAATAGTTTTTAATGGAGAGACTATAATGCTCTTTCAGGATCTTTCCCAAATCACCTTGAAAAACAGATGAGCCTTACGCCCTCTGCTGGAGAAACTCAGGGATAGAGATCTGCGATATGCATGGCGTTTCCCCTTTGCCCTCACGGTTTCAATGGACAACAACATGTCTTGCGCACACCTGCTGACCTGCCGGACTTTTGCACGGCCTTGAACCTAAGCCACACGGAACTTCCTGATTGGTATGCAGAATTCCTTCAGATCCCTCTGGAATATGTTCCACCCAGGTCCCCACTGCACTCACCGGATAAAAGGCAAGCAAAGAAACTAAAGCAGAGTCGTGGAGGTGGATCTGGATTTGGGACTTCAGGGCCACAAATGGATCCTGTCGGTGATCAGGTGGACGATTGATGCTCATGCAATCTCTCCTCCCTATTGCTCTGGCATTTGAAGATCTCCCGAGACGAACACCTACAAGGGGATGCCCAGTACCCACAGTGACAAGTTCCTACACTTCTGTTTCTTTTTTTTCTTTTTGATCTAGTGAACCACGGACTTGCCAGAGTGCATTTACCACACTCTTATTGATATCTTCAGCCCAGTTCTGATATCACGGGACTTTGCAATCTATTATGGAGCTTTCTTGTCCCACATGGCCATACCCTGTTTGCCAGACGGATCAGAACTCTCCCTAACACCATCCCCACTGGAAGATCTTGGTCTTTAAACATAACTCTGACCTGTGTTGTTCTCCAGATCCTCAGGGCACTTTGGCAAAACATCGCCAGGGCCCATTACACCTCTTTTCAGGGATATTATCCCACCTTTTAAGTCGTGTTTACAAAGTTTTAGAGTCACATTATTAGTGATGCATAAGTGTGCCAGTTTACATGTTTCATGGCTTTATGTTTTAGATCCGCACTTATGTAAAGTTTTAATTTTTTCAGTTTTCGCATTCAAGGTTACGGCTGTGTGTATGCCAGCCAATTTCCCTCATAAATTACTTAGTTCAATTCTCCCCTAGGATATGATCAGGTGGGCTGCCACTGCATCGTTAGTGCCTCCCTTCTACCCCACAGAGTGACCTCGTGCCCTGGTTTACGGACACAAGGAACACTAAGACAAAAACCAGGTACCCTCTCCTGGGTGGGTCATACTGCCGAGGGGACGGTTCCCTGATATACGAACACTTCTTTTCTCTACATACACTTGAACCTATTCTTATTTCCTGCCTGTTTTCTTATCTTTATACACTTTTTCTGTGTCCATCTCTTATATACGAGAATAACCATTATTTGCTTAATCTAATTTTAGCACTGGTGTTAACCAGCCTTTTTCAGTTTTGCTTTTTGCAGTGGGATCCTTGGATCATCTCCTCCTGTGCCGCCCGCATGGCTACTCTTCCCTAGGACACAACCCTTCAGTGATATCGCACAATGTCAGAGGGCTGAACATCCCAGAATGCCGCTTGACCTTATTAAGGGAGCTTAAAAAAGGTAGGCCCCATTTCGTATTTCTTCAAGAAACGCATTTCAAGACAAACCATATACCCAAACTTACAAACCAGTACTTCACGAGGGCCTTTCATGCCACCAACAGAGACTCCAGGTATAAGGTGGTCTCTATACTAATTAGTAAAGACGCACTGTTCAGCTTCATAGAACAAAAGTCAGATTCATATTCTTAAAGGGTACATACGGAGACATACCAGTGACTCTCGCGAACGTATATTTCCCTAATAAAACACATGTCACGTTCTGCCACCAAATTACTGAAGAGCTCCAGGGGTTCTCTATGGGTTGCTTAATATTGGGGGGGGTGACTTCAATGTCCCATTAAACCCCCTGGCGGACACCTCAAATGGCAAGTCATGCCTCACCTACAGAATTCTTAAAAAAATAAAATCCATGTTACAATCCCTTCAACTGACGGACACATGGCGCTTTCTTAATCCTGAGGGTCTTGACTTTACATATTACTCCACTCCCCACTCCAGATATGCCCGATTAGACTACTTGTTCATCACGCAAAAAGACCTAACCTCTGTAGAAGCAGCTCACATCGGGATTCAGTCATTCTCAGATCACTCACCAATTTGCCTAAAGATTGACATATTGCACCCTCCTCCTAGACAACCAACGCGGAGACTTAACGCGTCTCTACTAACGGACCCAACAATACTCCCTTTGATCACCTCAGCCCTGACGGACTTTTTAAATATAACTCTACCCCAGAGGCTGAACCGCTCATGGTATGGGAAGCCCATAGATGTACAATTAGGGGGGAATTGATTAAATGGGGCTCAAAACACAAAAAAGAAAGAGGATAATATCCTTAAACTTGTCAAACAAATTCACACTTTAGAAGCCCAGCACAAATATTCGCTCTCGACACTCACAGCCGGAAAGCTGCTTGAAGCTAGGAAAGACCTCCAGCACATTCTTGACGCTAAAGCTAAATGCATGCTCTTCTTTAGGAAGAAACTGTATTATGAATCGGGTAACAAGTCAGGCCGACTCTTGGCTAGGGCGTTGAAGGATCACGTAAACTCAAACAACATTGCGGGCATAAAAAAACAGAACGGGGAAACAGCGGTAACTACAGAAGCGATTGCCGCACAATTTCATGATTTCTACACTAAGCTATACAATCTTCCATCACAACATAGACCTCAGGATATGGTAGGCAACAGGTCATGACTCATCCAGGATTTTCTGCGTAAAAGCGGTTTACCGAGATTACAAGATCTAGATATCTCCACATTAGAAGCTCCAATAACTCAATTAGAAATCAAACAAGTTATTAAGCTACTGAAATCAGGGAAAAAATCCAGGCCCTGATGGCTTTTCAGCTATCTATTACAAAACCATCTCAAACATTATCACTGAACCATTCGCTGCTGCACTGAACTCCATGTCCACACCTAGAGAGATGACACCCGATTTCCTCTCCGCGCATATTGTGGTGGTTCCTAAAGCCGGCAAGGACTCCATGGACTGTGCAAGTTATCGTCCTATTTCCCTATTAAATTTGGATGCCAAACTCTTCGCGAAAATCCTGGCACTCCGCTTAAGCCCACTCCTCCCTGACCTCATCGGTTTAGAACAGGTTGGCCTCGTACCAGGGAGGGAGGCAAAAGACATCACCAAGGCCCTGCTTCTCATTCATGCGACAAGAGACACGGACAGCGAAGGCCTTCTCCTCTCTACGGACGTGGAGAAGGCCTTTGATAGGGTGGTGTGGGACTTTATGATGGTGGTGTGCGGGCACATAGGCCTGGGTCCCCACATGATGTCGTGGATTTCTGCTCTATACCACAATCCCACGGCAAGATTGAAAATTAATGGCTCCCTATCTGAAAAAGTTCAAATAAAAAATGGAACTAGGCAGGGATGCCCCTTGTCGCCATTGTTATTCATCCTAACGCTCGAACCCTTTATCAGGAGGATAAATCTGAACGCAGCGATCAGAGGGTTCACGGTGCGGGACAGGGAGTTCAAGCTGGCAGCATATGTGGATGACCTCTTGTTCTCTTAACAAACCCAACAATTACTATTCCTAACCTACTAAGAGAATTCTCCCTCTACGGCTTTTTATCGAACTTAAAGATTAATTACACAAAATCAGAAGCATTGAACATCTCCCTCTCGGACACATTACTAGAGCTGACCAAATCCTACTCATGCTTCAGATGGGACTCTAGATCCATTAAGTATCTGGGCACGTGGTTGACACCACAAATACAGTCCATTTATGAACATAACTTCCCCCACCTACTAAAAAGTTGCACAGCAGATATCACAAACTGGCAGACAAAACACTTCTCATGGTTTGGACGGGCAGCAATAATCAAAATGGTAATTCTACCCAAAATCAAAATACTCAATTCAACCTTACTGAAGTTTCTCTGGAATCAACAAAAACCCAGACTAAAACTAGACAAACTGACCAACTCTAAAGAGATAGGGCTTCCAAACTTTAAACACTACTATTACGCTGCTCATTTATCTAGATTAATCGACTGGCACTGCCACGGTAGGGCGAAGGACTGGGTTTCGTTGGAGGAATCCTTAAACACGGCCCCATTGAAACTCTCTCCCTGGACCCCAAGACCAAAGACCCCTGTTAATAATCAGACTCACCCACTTACAGACAATACTTTAAAGATCCTACGCATTGCCAACTGTAGAGTCATTACTTCCCCCCTTAGCCACCTGACACCATTGAGAGACAATCCTGACTTTCCCCCAGGCATAAGCAACACAACATTCCAACCCACCCAAGGTGACACATCACTATTAGCGGGTGACTGTTACGCCAGCAGCAAATTTAAAGACCTATCTACACTAAAACTTGAGGGTAACCTACCCCAACTGAGATGGTGGTCATACCTCCAACTCAGAAGCTACCTAACCAAACAGAAACACACACCAGACTTCTATAGACCCCTGACGGACCTGGAGTCAGCATGTCATGAGGGCTCCCCGCTACCTAAATCCACTTCAATTGCGTACTCATGACTGCAGCGCGCCAAGTCCACAGGCATGGAAAGGCACAGGAGGAGATGGTCGGAGGAACTGCAGGAGGAGATCACGGACAATCAGTGGAGGTATGCTTGCATATTGGAACATAAAAGTACTATAAGTTCTAAAATGCAAGAATCAGGCTACAAGCTGCTAACACATTGGTACAATACACCTGACAAGCTCCATAAATGGGATGCCCACAACTCAGCATTATGCTGGAGATGTCAGACGGATAGAGGCACGTTGCTCCATAACTGGTGGCAATGCCCCTTGATTATTCCTTACTGGAGCAATGTCAAAAAACTAATTAAGAAAATCACTGAGACCACTTTGAGCCTAAACGCAGCTTGCTGCCTGTTACACATCAATCACTTCACTCTCAAAAAATACAAAAACTCATTATCTAAACACCTCCTAAATGCGGCAAAAATATTGATACCACTGCATTGGAAATCCACTCGGGTGCCTTCCATCTCAGATTGGCTAAATAAAGTCAGAGATGTTTGCGAAATGGAGGATACCCTAGCACAAGACAACGGCAGAATAGAAAGCTTCCAGAAAACCTGGCAGCCTTGGTTCGCGTTTCGCTACTCTAAGGACCATGATGAGGCCAAATCCATACATTTCTAACTAATGCTACATATGGACACCCTTATATATATCTGTAATTCCTTTCCTATCCTTCTTTTCACCCTACTTACTACTCCTTTTTCCTCTTTGTCGAACATTGACATCTGCAAAGTGTCATGGAGAATTAAGCAATTTTAAGGTCAATCTTGGCTCACTCAACCCACTCCTCTTCTCTGGGTTCTTTGACCGGTAACGCTGGTGAAACCATAATCCTGTAACTAATCCATAGATAATTCTCATTATACGTCTGGTTCTAAGCTTTCATGAGTTTCCCACTCACTTATAAGTTACTCAAGATAACTTCTAATCTACATGATTGCTGTACTGATGCAATGTATTCAATGTGCAGTTGTATCTGCGATTTGCGTGTTGTGCATTTTCTTTTTCTCTATCTCCAATAAAACCAAATGTTTAAAAAAAAAAGAAATAAGAAAGAAATCAGTTTGTCAGAACTCTGTGTGAATATCAGCTGCAAAACAACTTCATTATTCTAGCATTATAAAGAAGAAGAGAATGTGCTGCATTGAAAGATTTCAAAATTTGCAGTGTGACGAATGTGCTATCTCCATTACGAATGCTAGTTTTACCAGAATGAGCGCTTCCATCTCGTACTTGATTCAGAGCATGCGTGGAATTTTGTGTGTCGGAATTGTGTACACACGCTTGGAATTTCTCAAATTTTTGTTGTCGGAAATTCCGACAAAAAATGTCCGATGGAGCCTACACACGGTTGGAATTTCCAACAACAAGCTCCCATCGAACATTTGTTGTCGGAAAATCTGATCGTGTGTACGCAGCATAACAGTGCAAATTAAATATATAAGCCGTTCTGGGTCAACTGTGGGTTTGAAGTTTTGTAGCTGCAGGTTTTTAATTTCAAATTTATTGCAGCAACCTTAACCTCCTGCTGCCCATATGGGCAGTGAGAAGGTGAGAACAAAAGGGCTTTAAATGTGCCACAAAGAGGACATAAAATGTACAAAAAAACGTTATTCATACAATTTAAAACTAAATGAACTTTTTCAATTTAAAAATAAATGAAAATGTAATGATGTTTTAAATTGTATGATATAATGTTTTTTTGTACATTTTATGTCTACATACTAGGGATCGACGAATATCATTTTTTTCGGTGCCGATACGATACCTATATTACGGCCATCTCTCCTGCCGATAGCCAATATTTTTTGTCGATATTTTGTATATTTAAATTTTTTTTTTTTACACTGTCATTTAAATAATTTTTTTTTTTATCACTATTATCACTGTCACATGGAATGTAAACATTCCTTGTGACAGTAATAGGCATGTGAGAGGTACTCTTTATAGAGAGATCGGGGGTCTATAAGACCCCAAACCCCTCCTCTGCACTTTAAAGTATTCAAAATGTCAAGATCTGCGTTTTTCTAATACTTTATTTTATAAAACTGACGCCTTTAAGATGCCATTAATCCGGGATGTGATGTCATGACCTCGCTTCTGGACTACTAGATCTGAGTCTTTGGCCAGCCGGCGGACGTGCCGGCTGGTTGCTCTTGCCTCCTGGTGGGACGGGAGTGCCCAGGCAAACGGCAGAAGGCAGTGGGGGGGACTTCCCCGCCAGCTGCTTGTAATAACAGCCGAGCGGCTGCTAAGCCACATTGGTTGTTATTATAATAAAGCCGACCGTCCTAAAGAACGGCATCGGGGTGATGCATGCAGGTGCATGCATGCAGGTGCATGCATCACCCCGGTAAAACCCCTTGAAGCAATATTGGTAATATCGGTCAGTTTTCTGACCGATACTTCTAAAAAAGTGAATATCGGCCGCCGATAATCGGCTGCACCGATAATCGGGCAATCCCTACTACATGCATGCTTTCTTTGTGGCACATTTAAAGCCCCATTGTTATCTCCTTCTCAGTTAGTGTAGTGTCGGGGGGGCATTGCCCTGGGCGCAACATTTAGACGGGTACAGGTTACCGGCAGCTCATCTCCTGCGCTGTGCAGTCTAAGAGAGTGAGAGCTTTTCGGTAAGAGGAAGAAGACATGTTGTTGCGGAGTCTCGGGCCCGGCTTAGGCTCCAGCAGTGATCCCACTGAAGTGAAGACTATTCTTGATCCCAGGGATTGGAGTGACCATGCGGCGTACGGAGGGGGGGGCAGGCGAGGCATCCTCTTCATTACACTCCCAACACCAGGGTCCCCGCTTGCTCTGCCCATCCTCTTAGCCCACAGCCCAGACTTCTGCAGCTGCTTCTCCTGGGTTCTGCCTGTCAGTGTGCTGCTACGCGAGCCCCGGCACTCTGACCCTGCACCACCCTAGGTGTGGAGGAAACCCGGGCCAGGAGGAAGAGGATGAGATATCCACGCAGGCAGGAGCTTCTCCTCACTGGCAGTCTGCATGGACATTGTACTGCTCTACAGAGGAAAGCTCTGTACTGGAAGGTGGCAGCTGGGGGGGGGGGGGGAATCTGAGCTCTGAACTGGAATCTGTGAGCAAGAATGCTTTGTATTGGGGGGAGTGGTACACAGATGTAACCTCTCAACCCTGCATGCTGCACACAGCGCACCCCCTCAACCCTTTACTCCGCACACAGAACGCCCCCTCAACCCTACAAGCCATACACAGTGCACCTCCTCAACCCTGCACTTTGTACACAGCGCACCCCCTTAACCCTAAACTCTGTACACAGGGCACCCCCTCAACCCTGAACTCCATACACAGCACACACCCTCAACCCTGCATTTTGTACACAGCGCACCCCCCAACCCTGCACGTCATACACAGCACACCCCCTTAACCCTGCACTCCATACACAATGCACCCCCTCAACCCTGCACACCATACACAGCGCACCCCCTCAACCCTGCACTCAGTACACAGCGCACCCCCTCTGAACCCTGAATTCTGTAAAAAGTGCACCCCTTAACCTTGCACTCCATACACGGCACACCCCTCAACCCTCATTGCTAATAACTAGAATTGGTGGGTCATCTCTGCAGCCTGTGATGTGAAGGCAGTGAGATGATGTGCTGTAACCTTAAGCAACCAATCATTGAGCTGTAATGATGTGCTGTAACCTCTAGCAACCGATCAGTGAGCTGTAATGTGCTGTAACCTCTAGCAACCAATTAGGGAGCATTAATAATGTGCAATAACCTCTAGCAACCAGCAAATGGTAATGAGGTGCAGGAACCTTCAGCAACCAGTGAACAATAATGATCTGCTGTAATCTCTAGCAACCAATCAGTTAGTAGTAATGATGTGCAGTAACCTCTAGCAACCAATGTGTAAGCGGTAATTATGTGCGGTAACGTCACAGCACACCCCCTCAAACCTGCACTCCATACACAGAGCACCTCTGAACCCTGCATTCCATACAAAGTGCACCCCTCAACCTTGCATTCCATACACAGCATACCTCTCAACCCTCATTGCTAATAACTAGTTCTAAAATTTTTTGTCTATTGGTGGGTCCCATCACCTCCGCAGTCTGTGGTTTACAGACAGTGAGATGATGTGCTGTAACCTTAAGCAACCAATCAATGGGTTGTAATGATGTGCTGTAACATCTAGCAACCAATCAGTGAGATGCAATGATGTGCTGAAACCTCTAGCAACCAATTAGGGAGCATCAAAAATGTGCAGTAACCTCTAGCAACTAGTGAGTGGTAATGATGTGCAGTAACCTTTAGCGATCAATCAGTGAACAGTAATTATCTGCTGTAATCTCTAGCAAACAATCAGGGAGCAATAATAATTTGCAGTAACCTCTAGCAACCAATCAGTTAGTAGTAATGATGTGCAGTAACCTCTAGCAACCAATTGGTAAGCGGTAATTATGTGCAGTAACATCTAGCAACCAATCAGGGAGCAATGATAACGTGCGTAGTGGACAGTGTAGGAACCAGGTAGTGTAGTAGTCTGTATAGGAATCTGGTGGGTCAGTGTAGGTCAATGTAGCAGTCAGGTAGGTCAGTGTAGTGGTCAGGTAGGTCAGTGTAGTTGTCAGTGTAGGAATCAGGTAGGTTAGTATAGTGGTCAGGTAGGTCAGTATAGGAATCAGGTAGGTTAGTGTAGTGGTCAGTGTAGGAATCAGGTTGGTCAGTACTACTATGGAAGGGGCACAGGGAATGCTAAAAGTCTGCAGGTTAGGGGGCGCAAATTTCTTGCGTTACCTCAGGCGCTGACAACCCACGCTACACCACTGCTCCTTCTCACAGCTCATATGGGTGGGAGAAGGTTGTTTTTTCTGTTCTGTAGTAAGGGATGGTGCCCAAAGAGTGAGGATAGATATTGTATCTACAGGAGAGTTCCACCATATATGCTGGTTTGAAATATTTAAATGTCATTATGTTGATGAACACATGCCCTTTCTTTTACTTTACTATGTAACGCCCCAGAACCAGAAGAAATTACATACCGGTAATGCAATTAACAAATACATAATAAAATATATTCATGAAAACCTCACCCCACAATTGATGATTTCCAATGGAGCACACGCTCCCTGAATTGGTAAAAGGGAGGAGGTTATTGTGTGTTCTGCAGTATTTTATAGACCTCATTTATCAGTTAACTGAATATATTAGTTTGCCAGTGAAATAATCAATGATTCATAGTTAATGCCCGGTCACTGTGGATTGACTAGATCTGCTGTAAACCCAGGTTAAGGCATATTTAATTAAGCCCCCCTACAGTAGTCACTTAAAGGTGCCTGCTTGACAGGGCAGGGGACACTTTACTTAAAAAAGCCACAGCTATGCCTTCATATAATGATCATAAAACCTTAAGAAAATAAATATGTAACTTCCACACAGCAACCAGATTATTTCTGCTTGGGTATAAAATGAAGGAAACATTTAAATGTGGATGCTGTGGACAGCAATTTTCATTCAGATTTTAGTTATAAAAAAAAACAGGGGAACCAAATGCTTGGAATGTAAAATGATGACACACACTGTTGTTGCATACAGAAAAGTGAGGGCAGTTTTACATACAGTATAAAAAATAGCCCTGCGTCACTGTTTGAAAACCAGCCAAAAATAAACAAATCTTTCTCATAGAAGCCTGAAGAACGATTAAACAAAAACTTTACCTCCCCTCTGGAGTCATCTCAGACAGCTTGCGATAGAAATACTCTATACTGCTTGTTAAATATTGGATAATTACTGAAGTCCCAGCTTTGGTAGAATGAAAAAGTAGAGTCAAGGCCAGTTTTTCATATTGGAAGCTGAATTACACACACTGAAGGCACCCATGGGAATAAAACAGAATTTGGGATAAATGGATGTTACACGTTGAAACTTTATCTCATGGTCTGTGACAGATGGTAGCTAATCATACATCAAAACAAAGCTAATCAAACCAAAATGGTGGTATGATAATTGGGTTTTATCACTTAACTATGCTCGTATTCTGCATGTCCATGTTTTCTAAAGCCTAATCAGAAGTTTGGTCCTGACCTCCCTATGTGATTCCCTATGTAAAAATCTGTAATTTTTGCTAGAAAATTACTTAGAACCGCCGAACATTATATATATATATTATTTAGTAGAGACCCTAGAGAATAAAATGGCAGTCGTTGCAAGTTTTTATGTCACGTGGTTCTTGCGCATCGTTTTTTCAAACGCAATTTTTTGGAATAAAAAACTTTAATGAATTAAAAAAACATAATATGTACCCCAATTTTTCAATTTTTTTGTATAATATGAAAGATGATGTTACGCCAAGTAAATAGGGGGCGCTTTAACATTTTTATTTATTTATTTTATTACTTTTTTTAATTTTTACACTGTCCCTTTAAAAAAATGTTTTTGATCACTTTTATTGCTATCACAAGGAATGTAAACGTCTCTTGCGATAACACTACAGCAAGACAGGTCCTCTTTATGGAGAGATCTGGGGTCTAAAAGACCCTAAATCTCTCCTCTACCATTAAAAGCAAAAGATAAAAAAAATATTTTCTTTGATCTTTTGCTTAAAAAAATAAAATAAAAAAAATTGCCTTGTTTACATGTGGCTGTAACCGGAATTTACATCATGACGTCGCTCCGGTCTTCCTAGGGCATAGAGATGAGTGGAGGCCATCTATCCTTCGCTCATCTCTGTGCCCAGCCACTGCCAGTGCATGATCGTTTTTCAGGCTTCTCGATCCGCCAGGTAAGCCCAAAAACCACCGGAAAGCGGCAGAAGGGGGACGACAGCCCCTCCTGCCACTTGTAAAAGAGACCCAGCAGTGAATCTGCTGCTCGAGGCACTTTTATGAGAAAGACCGGCGCCTGAGGGAGGATATATAAACACAATATTTCATATTCCTGATATGTGCCTGCTGTACCATGTACTTGTATGAAAAAGTATCCTATTATCTCTGTGTTCCTGCCAGTGCTTTCCTATTGAAAACTGACCACGCTAAGCATGAGAGCACAGAGTGGTCAGTTTTCTGGTTGTCCTGGGAGCTAATCCAATAATAAGACTTGTGCTGACATGCCTTCCCCTGCACAGCCATTCACTGGGAAGGCCAGTTTGTGCTGTATTCCCCCCCCCCCCCAGCTCTTTTTGCAGCTGAGAACTGAGGAAATGTGATTACTTGAAAAAAAAAGGGAAAAAGGTATTAATAATGTTTTTTTTTTATATCTATACACAAATGTTTTGCCTTCCATTTATTTTTTAAATGGAATGGTTTGTTTTACAGGGTGAGGGTTTACATATACTTTAACTATTGTACTGTATAATTATTTTGTTTTTCTCCTTTGTGATGTGAACATTGTACCACCTAAAACCTTGTACAATCATTGTGATTAATTTTGTTTCTGTTTATTTATATCAATAAACTATTTTTTACTGCAAAAAAAATCAAAATTAAAATGTGTTTTGTTGTATATGTAGTTTACATTGTATTAGGTCATTACTGTTTATGCAACAAAATGTAAATAATAGAACAGACCTAAGCCAAATGCAGTTCTATTTGCTGTAAATAACTTTTGTTTTTAAATGCCGTAAAGCCGAGTTTTTCAGCACATTTTTTTGTGCTGAAAATGCCCCCCTCGGCTTATACTCGAGTCAAGCACTTCTCTGCAGCACAAAATGACATTTTCCAAACTGACTTTGGGGACCCGTATCTCGGGGCCACTTGGTGCTAGGAACCCCCAAATTTGGTGTGCAAACCCAGTGGAACTAGCTCTACAACATATCCAATATCCCACATCTGGGATTCCTAGCACCAAGTGCCCCCGAGATACGGGGCCCAAAATTCAGTTCGGAAAATGTCATTCTCTGCTGCAGAAAAGTGCTTGACATTTTCTGAACCAAATTTGGGGCCCCATATCTCAGGGTCACTTGGTGCTAGGAACACCTTTGGATATGTTGTAGTGCTAGTTCCACTGGGTTTGCACACCAAATTTGGCATTCCTAGCACCAAGTGGCTCCGACATACGGGGCCCCAAAGTTGGTCAACTGTGTCCATCTGCAGCAATGTCATTTCAGGACCCTTTGGCTCCAGAGACCCCAAATTTTGGCTGCAGCTAGGGGGCATCTAGGAACCCTTAACTACTGAGTTTGAAGTTCGGGGGACCTATGGCTGCAAATGGGCACAGTGAGGCTGCAAATGGGCATTGTTGACCCTCTTTTCCACTTACAGCAGCTGCAGATTTCTCACCCTAGGCTTATACTCGAGTCAATAAATTTTCCCAGTTTTTTGTGGTAAAATTAGGTGCCTCGGCTTATATTCAGGTCGGCTGATATTCAGGTCGGCTTATACTCGAGTATATACGGTAACAAATTCATCTGGTTGCTGAACCAATTAGTGAACAAAGCATGCTGAATAGCTACCATGTTTGCTATTAATGTAGAGTAGATACATTGGGTTATAAAGGCTAATGACACAGTAAATGAATGGCAAAGGGATATTTTTATTTGAAATCTGAAGCTAAACTCTTTTACAGAATGTGATCCTTTGTATGCCTGTACACCTTTATAAAACACTTTGTGACTATGGAACTAGCCCCTGATTCCAGTAAATGGCAAAAGTCCCTCGCCGATTTCAATCTTCTTTCACAGTACATTAGCAGTGTGCACCAGACCAAGCTGACTCTGAGACTCCATAACAAGCTGCCCTGCGTCTATCTGTCCTGCCTACATCTGGATTTCATCATAATCTGACCTCCCATAACAAGCAATTTGCATATTAACACCAGCTAATGACAGGCTCCCTTTTAACTCCTTTGAAATGTATAAAGAGACGACGGCTTGTCAGAGATAAACCGCAAAGAGGACTGGGCTCAGCTGCTTCCTCCGTGCAGTTCTGCAGGATAGCTACATTTGCATCCAAGGCAGGTACAGATTCTGCAGTTCCAAACTATGACCCTCAGGAGCTGAAGATAAAATAGGCCGCTGCAGAAAAAAAATACATGGCTTATCTGCAGTCAAATACATGTCAGTCAGAGCAGAAACACTGAATATACAGTCACTATCCAAGGTAGTGAAGGATATAGAACTTTTCATCAACTACAAGAAAGGAAACTGTCAAATTTGTCTGAGATTTTAAAGGAGCTATCACTGACAAATAAAAAGGTGTCCTACTGTACCGACTTAAAGAAGCTAGCTAGCATAGAAAACATATATAATATTGTTTATATATTATTATTAATTTACAAGTGGATTTTTAGTCTCTTTTACTGCCTAGCAGCTCTGTGAATAAGACCCTGTACTTAAAGGGTAACTCATTTCATGGGAAAAAAATTGTCAGCTTGCAGTGCTGTACTTTTCTGTAAAATTCAATGCAGTATGACAACCTGGAGGCATTCTGTACACAGATGCTGTACAGCAGTGGTTCTCAACCCTGTCTTTAAGTACCCTCAACAGGCCATGTTTTGGGATAAAATAGCTGTCCAAAATACCAAGCCATTGACTCTGATTTAAAGCACCTGTGCAAAAATAAAGGAAAACCTGAAAACATGGCCTGTTGGGGGTACTTGAGGACAGAGTTGAGAAACACTGGTGTACAGAACACCGTTTTAGAAATGTGCTTGTGTGATTGGCTCAATGATTTTCCTAGAAATCTGCACTTAGATACAAGTCAGATTTCGGGCATCCACTCCAACAAAAATGTCATTTTTTATGACATACTCCCAAAGAGAAATCACATCTAAAAGGATGAAGACCCTGCAACTTTCCTCATTAGAACTCTCCAAGTGCAGCAGATCATTGGTAATTATAAAGTCACTCCTATTCACATGGACACAGACAAAAAAAATGGCTATTTCTTCAAAATAACAAAGTATTGTAGCACCCACTAGTGTAAGTGTAGGAAAATGTATGCTTTCGCTCATAGTTAACTTGAGTCTTAGATGGGTCATGGGTTACTGCAGGTCAGCCTGGATGACTCATACAGGTAGGTCTCTGGTATCTTCCCCTGGTTCTGGAAGTTTGGAGAAATTTCTAGAAGCTGGAGGCCAGGACGGTTGATCTGCATACTTAATGTGTTAGTAAACCCAGTAAATGAAACTAGTCCCCCCCCCAGTGCCTACAGCTTATAAATCTTCTATTTTACATTGAAACATTGCCAAAATATACCTTTTTGGCTAATCTATATATAACGGTCAGTGATAAACTGCCCAGTTTGAATATAAAGGAGAATGTAGGTGTGGTGCTGTTCCGTTAAATGAAATGTTTTATGGTGAAAAAACAGAAAGATAAATTGTCTTCTAGTATTCACGTCTGAAATTACAGAAAGGGGAGTGTGTATTCCAATGGTGCCTTTCTTATAATGATACTGAATCCTCTGTGTGAAAACCATATATGAGGTATAGCTAATGTTCAATGGTTAATGCAAAAATAAAATGAAATAAAAGTAAAATGGATAAATAAATTCTGTCTAAATTGTGTTATACCCTCTGGCAGTCGATTGTCAATACGATCTCAACACCCAAAAGGGTAATCCAGCTTACCCAACTTACTCTATTTAATTATCAAAATTAGGTTTGAGTGATTTGGGTGAAGTGTCCAAACTGTGTTGCACCCCCTGGGTGTCTTATCAGTGAAAAAATATATGTGCAAACTAAGACCTTTGCTATTCATCAACAATATGATATAAATGTCAATAATAATGGTCAAATTGATTAATAATGCATTCTACACAATCTGTGCAATTAACATTGAAAAATCTTAATAGAAGTGCATATTTAAAAATGCTAAGTGCTTGAAAAGTGTCCAGTGCTGACAAAAAAGCTATGTAGCAAAGTGACATAAGCTCTCACCAAATAGCCTCGCCCCCACAGGGGTACTGCTCAGCCACAGTATCTGCCACTGTGTAGCAATCCCTGGCGGTCCTGGTCTGTGCTTTAAGTATTGCTAGCAGCGTTTTGTATGTTCATCATGTAGAAGAGAAGGGATGCCCATAGTGTAAAACGTTTTTTTTAAAAACTTTATTTTATTGTTTAAAAAATTGTACTCACATTTGAGATAAATTGTATAAGCATGAAAGTATGAGTGGATGGATGCTGTCAGAAAGCTGTTTTCGTCTAGCCGGAGGTGACGTAAGACGTTCGTGACCCCATCACCTCCGGCTAGACAAAAACAGCTTTCTGGCGGCATCCATCCACTCATACTTTCATGCTTAAACAATTTATCTCAAATGTGAGTACAATTTTTTAATCAATAAAATAAAGTTTAAAAAAAACGGTTTTACACTATGGGCATCCCTTCTCTTCTACATGATGAACATACAAAACGCTGCTAACAACACTTAAAGCACAGACCAGGACCGCCAGGGATTGCTACACAGTGGCAGATACTGTGGCTGAGCAGTACCCCTGTGGGGGCGAGGCTATTTGGTGAGAGCTTATGTCACTTTGCTACAAAGCTTTTTTGTCAGCACTGGACACTTTTCAAGCACTTAGCATTTTTAAATATGCACTTCTATTAAGACTTTTCAATGTTAATTGCACAGATTGTGCAGAATGCATTATTAATCAATTTGACCATTATTATTGACATTTATATCATATTGTTGATGAATAGCAAAGGTCTTAGTTTGCACATATATTTTTTCACTGATAAGACACCCAGGGGGTGCAACACAGTTTGGACACTTCACCCAAATCACTCAAACCTAATTTTGATATGGTAGACATCTCTGACACCTAAAAAATCCTTTTAGTTCTGGACAGATTTTAATGGAATTCGGGGGATCTATAACATTTTTCACTAGATGGTTTCTTAGGTTCGGTGCCTTCCTGTATATAAATTTTGGTTTGGCAGGTAGGACTTTTGATAAGGTAAGATCTTCCTTAAGTATTGGCCAGTACTTTTTTATTATTTTTTCAAAATCTCTGAATTGACTGTTGAACCCTGTAATAAATGCTATGTCAGATTCTTTCTTAGCGTTTTTGTTCTTGTTAAGAAGTAGGGAGGTTCTATCTAGCTTCATGATGTTTGCTTTTAATTTTAAAAGTCTTTCCTTATCATATCCCTTTTCATGGAATTTTTCAATTAAGATGTCCGCCTGTTTGTTAAAATCTTCAGCTATATCACAGTTGCGTCGTATACGTAATAGCTGTCCTTTAGGGACATTAGACTTCCATCGCGGGTGGTGACAGCTGGAAGATTTTTTGCATCTAACCTATTGAATTATATTTTTAATTATCTTATTACTACATTGAGGATATGTGAAATTTTATTTCCAATATTACCACATAATTAAAAGTCTGGACATAATGTCTATTGCAATTAGTCCTTAAATATGTGGCTGTACCAACTGTGAACACTTGGAGAGAAAATTATTAGTTAAAAGATTGTAATAGGTTAGATATCGTTTAGTATTGTAAAGGCTCTGTATGTAATACTGTTGTGTACAAGGATGGCTCAGCGGTTCTACCACATCCCCACCCCCCGAGCGATATTACCATAATTTGGGGAGGAGATGTGTGAGCCGTATGACTATAATAATGTGTGAAGCGTAGGCGTCGACACCGTCTTTGAAAACATCCTATGACGAAACGCGTAAGACGGAGTCACGCTCACACGTCATACCCGGAAGTGTTAGGCTGGAACGCAAGGTGGGACGCACGCTCGTATCTCATTCCCGGTCCCATCCTTGCATACAGCGTTGCCTGCCAATAAAATTTTTCTTCTTTCTAACTTATATTTATGGACTCTGGTATTGTTTATGTGCACCAATAAACTGGACATACTTCACGAAGGAAGCCCCCTGTTTTTCTTTCTCTGGGTGGTTTGGAGAGTTTAACAGATAAAAGGTGGCAAGCGGTGGAGGAGTCTGGTTTATCTGGAATGCACAGCTTATCCTGGAACCATTGGAGGGGCCACACAGATTTGAGGGACAGCAGCAGGATCGAATTGACTAACACCCATCCCAAGGCACCCACTCTGTCGCTCGGTACCCCTGCAGGGGTGATTCTCTCTGGTGAGTGGGGGAGCACTGGGGGGTGAGCACTTCAAGTCACCGTTTGAAATATACACAGAAGTCACTGCTTTATGTTCCTGAGGTTGAAAAACTGCATATATACTGAACTCTGCTATTCACACCATCCGGCTAGAGCCATTTTCTGGTTTCAAATGGACAACATAGTTTGAGAAACTTATTTATCTGCTGACATTTACAACAGATTGAAAAAAATATATATTTTTTTCATGATTCTCATGCGATCTGATATGTATTGTATCTCAATGTAATTTCAATTTGAGGTTATACCAATAATACCCCTGGGAGCTATAACAAAAAGGGTTTGGCACTGACACTTTATATTTATTAGACACATTTTTTCACTTAAAAGGAAGTTTTAGCCCCCTAGAGGGCGCCATATTGTCACAATAGTTTTGAACCCTGGGGTGAATTCTAATTTAATAATTATATTTGTTACCGAATTAATTTCTACTTTCACAATATTTAAAAAACTTTTGGCACTGACACTTTATATCCATTATACACACTCCTTCACTTAAAAGGAAGTTTTTACCCCCTAGAGGGCGTCATAGTGTCACAATACTTTTGAACTCTGGGGTTAATTCGTAATTTATTTAGTTTTATAGAATCATTTGCCACTCCCACATTATCTATGATAATCTGAATATATGAGGCACTTTTTTACACTTGGGTGATAGGAGTTTAACCCTAAATAAGTTTTCACTTGCTTTTTGGTTATTCACATATAGAGTCAGTGGTCGGATTTTGACCATATTAAGGCACATAGGGGTAGTAGCCCCTATAAGCACATACTTCAAAGAACACAGGTTGCTATTTATGAAACTCTTAAACACTTTTTGTATAATAGGGCAGCGCCACTTTTCTCCCAGACCACCTATCTTATCTATGCAATTAGACCCCTTGGGGAACTAATTAGGGAGAGGCTGCAGTTCATATATTGTCACGGATTTATCTATCTACATATATATATTTTTATATTTTGTTATAAAAAATTTAAAACAGGTAATTTTTCTCCTTCATTGATGTACGCTGATGAGGCGGCACTGATGGGCACTGATAGGCGGCAGTGATGGGCACTGATGGGTGGCAATAATGGGCACTGATCAGTTACACTGATAGGCAGCACTGCTAGGTGGCACTGATTGGCACTACTGGTGGGCATTGATAGCTGGCACTTGTGGGCATTGATAGCTGGCACTTGTGGGCATTGATAGCTGGCACTTGTGGGCACCGTTAGGTGGCACTTATGGGCACTGTTAGGTGGCACTGTTAGATGGCAAAGATGAGGCAGATGTGCCTCTTCCACTTCAGGACCTTTGTCCCTCTCATCCGAGCCGGTGATCGGCTTTTTTTTCTACTCACGCTATCAGCGTGAGTAGAAAAAAAAAACGATTACCGATCTTTTGTTTACATCATGTAATCAGCTGTCATTGGCTGACAGCTGATCACATGGTAAGGGGCCGGGACTGGCCCCTTACTCAGATCGGTGATCACCCGAGTCTCGGTGACTCGGTGATCACAGCGCGCTCAGCAGGGCGCGTGCACAGGGGAGGCCATCATATGACGGCCTCCCGGGAATTCAGGTCCACGCTGTGGCCGTCATTCGGCCATAGCGCGGATGTCAAATGGCTAAGGCAGGAACCCTATACCACCTAACCAATAGTTTATAACCCTGTTCTTGAAAGTGACTTGCTATGGAGGATTTATGAGCCAATAGAATAATCCTGTTAATTTGCAATCTTGTAAAAAAGATCTGGAGGTCCTCTTCCCAGCGTCATATATACGCAGGAATCTGGCCTTCTGGAGGCTGAATAATCTGTTTATACAAAAGTGACAACATGTGTGGTACATGTTCTCCCCCCCCCGCACATAAACGCTCAAAGGGTGTCAGTGGCCTTACATATATGTGATCCTGCGCAACGTGACCACCCTGTAACAGCAAATCTGCTATGGGGCGGTTGGCAAGTGGTTAAGGGGCTCTTGCATCTTCAATAATCAGAGACTGTCAGTGTTCAGGAAGAAGACCGTTCTGGAGCGTGTACGTAGGGAAGAAGTTGTCCCTGGTTTTGTTGCAATCAAGCTGGGCATCCTATATAATTCCTATTCCCCATCCAAGTTATTACCCCAAATAAAACATAAAAAACAAGCTCAAAGACTGTTTCTTGTGTCTGGATGAAAGTGGAAAATGCTTATTGCCTGGTTGTGTAGAAGTGGGGAACTCGGTCATCTGCAGCCCCATGCAGGGGTAGTGCTATAGTAGGAATTTGCAACAAAGTTTGATAAAATCTTGCAATGTACATAGATCACCCAGAGGAGATATTTTTTTTCTCAACAAAAGTAGTTACTCTTTAAGTTTAAAGGGAATTGCAAAATGGTAGCAGGCTGAATTTGATTGAGCAGGTTGTGCTGTTAGAGGAAGTGCCTTTTTAGCCAGCAAAACAAGGAGGTAGAAAAGGCATAAAAGTGAAAGTGATAAACTAGTGGCTAACTAAACAATAAAAAAACAAAAGCTATCAAAGTACTAAAGTTTCTTCTTCAAGTATTATGACAGGTAAAAGGCTGAAGACAGAACAAATATATATATATATATAAAATTATTAGACCCCAGCGCTTATGGTGAAAATTAAAAATGAGGAGCTGTAGCCTCTATCAATAAATTCACCCTTAGGTGAATTTAGAAGAAATGTGAAAAAGAGGGGATAGGTATGGCGCTGCTCTTATTAACCAGTTGCCGACCGCCGCACGCCGATGTACGTCGGCACAATGGCACGGGCAGGCATAAGGGCTTACCTGTACTTCCCTGCCTGCCCGCGGGCGAGGGGTCCGATTGGACCCCCCCCCATGCCTGCGGCGGTTGGATTCTCGTCAGGAGCGATCCAAGGTGAGGGGGAGGACACTCATTCGTAATGTAAACAGAAGCGAAGGAAGTGAAGTCATATCTCCTCAAGCCGGTTTTTTCTGTCCGGCGCCGAGGAGAGAAGACATCAATGTGAGTTTGCACCAACACTACACTTCCAGTAGAACACGCAGGCACACTTTTCACCCCCAAGTCACCCCCCCAATCACCCCCCTGTACCCCCTGTCACAGTGACACCAATAGCAGTTTTTTTTTTTTTCTGATTATTGCATTGGTGTCAGTTTGTGACAGTTATAAGGGCAGAGTAGGGCAGTTAGTGTTAGGCACCTTTAGGTCTAGGGTACCCCCCTAACCCCCCTAATAAAGTTTTAACCCCGTGATCACCCCCCGTCGCCAGTGTCACTAAGCGATCGTTTTTCTGATCGCTGTATTAGTGTCACAGGTGACGCTAGTTAGGGAGGTAAGTATTTAGGTTTGCCGTCAGCTTTTTATAGCGTCAGGGACCCCCATATACTACCTAATAAAGGGTTTAACCCCCTAATCGCCGGCGGTGATATAAGTTTTTGGGTCAGATAGGGTCTGCGTCGTCAGGTTAGTGTCAGTACCGCTAACACCCACGCACGCAGCATAAACCTCCCTTAGTGGTATAGTATCTGAATGGATCAATATCTGATCCGATCAGATCTATACTAGCGTCCCCAGCAGTTTAGGGTTCCCAAAAACACAGTGTTAGCGGGATCAGCCCAGATACCTGCTAGCACCTGCGTTTTGCCCCTCCGCCCAGCCCAGTCCACCCAAGTGCAGTATCGATTGATCACTGTCACTTACAAAACACTAAACACATAACTGCAGCGTTCGCAGAGTCAGGTCTGATCCCTGCGATCACTAACAGTTTTTTTGTAGCGTTTTGATACAGTCGCTGACAGTCAGGAGCTTTTTTGCCTGTGAGTATCACTAGTGTACCCCTAAATTTAGAGCCCAAGATGGCAGAGCAGTACTATTCCTTCTGGTGAACTGGCAATTACCAGTGGCCTAGTACACCCTGGTCGTACATCCAGCACTGCAGTAACACTTGGTGACGTGGCGAGTCCCATAAGTGCAGTTCAAGCTGGCGAGGTGGCAAGCACAAGTAGTGTCCCGCTGCCACTAAGAACACGAACACAGGCCCGTCATGCCCATAGTGCCCTTCCTGCTGCATTCGCCAATCCTAATTGGGAACCCACCACTTCTGCAGCACCCGTACTTCCCCCATTCACTGGCCAACCCAGCATTCACGTGGAAACAGTTGATTTTACGCCACTTGATTTTTATTCACTGTTTTTCACCGAAGATCTCTATAGATCTATTGTGGACCAAAGCAATTTGTATGCTGGACAACACATCGCCACTATTCCCCAGTTCTCCCTTGCCAGAGATTGGAAACCAATTAAGATTTCCGAATTTAAGATCTTTCTGGACCTTTCCCTCCTCATGGGCATAACCAAAAAGAGTGAGTATTGGTCCACTGACCCAATTCACCATATACCCGTGTTTTCTGCCTCCATGACCAGGGTACGATACGAGCAGATTTTGCGGTTCATGCACTTCAATGATAATGAACTCTGTTGTCCTCGTGGAGACCCTGGATACGATCGGCTCTACAAAATTCGGCCCCTCATAAACCACTTCAACCAACGTTTTGCAGACTTGTTTACTCCCCATCAAGTTGTCTGCGTTGATGGGTCCCTGATTATGTTTTCTGGCCGCTTGTCATTCAAACAGTACCTTCCCAGCAAGCGTGCCAGATACGGGGTCAAGATGTATAAGCTCTGTGACAGGGCCACAGGCTATACACGTAGTTTTATGGTTTACGAGGGAAGAGATAGCCATGTAGAGCCGACAAACTGCCCTGACTATATAGGAAGCGCTGGCAAGATTGTGTGGGACTTGGTGTCACCCTTATTCGGAAAGGGGTACCACTTATATGTGGACAATTATTACACGAGCGTGCCACTTTTTAGTCACCTTTTTGATCATCAGATTGGAGTATGTGGCACCGTGCGACCTAATCGCCGGGGCTTTCCCCAGCGGCTTGTAGATTCCCGTCTTAGGCTGGGGGAGAGAGCCTGCTTGCAGTGTAATAATTTGCTCACTATGAAGTGGAGGGATAATAAGAATGTTTTCATTCTTACCTCCCTTTATGCAGACACGACGGTCCAAATTACTACGGCGACTGGTGTTGTGGAGAAACCCCTCTGTGTCCACGAATATAACCAAAATATAGGAGGAGTGGATCTCAACGACCAGTTGTTGGCGCCGTACCTAGTTGCCCGTAAGGCCAGACGCTGGTATAAAAAAGTGTCTGCATACTTATTTCAATTGGCTTTGCTGAACGCTCATGTGCTATACAGAGCTTCAGGACGGACTGGATCCTTCCTTAAATTCCAGGAAGAGATCGTCAGAGCCCTTCTGTTTCCAGACGGTGCTCCACCTCACCTTCCCAATCCAAATGCAGTAAGCCAGCTGCATGAGAAGCATTTTCCTTATGTCCTCCCACGTACCCCTACCCAACGAGCCCCCCAAAGAAAATGTCGTGTCTGCAGAAAGCGCGGATATAGGTGTGACACCTGCTATTATTGTCCCTCCTGTCCTGACAATCCTGGTCTTTGCATTGGTGAATGTTTTGAACGCTACCATACACTAGTTGAGTTTTAGCATAGGGTACAGCATTGCACAGACTAGGCACACTTTCACAGGGTCTCCCAAGATGCCATCGCATTTTGAGAGACCCAAACCTGGAACCGGTTACAGTTACAAAAGTTACAGTTATAAAAAAAAAATGTAAAAAAAAAAAAAAAAAAATACACAAAAAAATATAACAAAAAAAAACAAAAATAGTTGTCGTTTTATTGTTCTCTCTCTCTCTATTGTTCTGCTCTTTTTTACTGTATTCTATTCTGCAATGTTTTATTGTTATGTTTTATCATGTTTGCTTTTCAGGTATGTAATTTTTTAATACTTTACTGTGTTCTGTGTTTTATTGTTAACCATTTTTTTGTTTTCAGGTACGCCATTCAGCTGCAGCGCAGATTTACTTATCTTGACAACAACAGCGTTTGCTCCCACGATACATAAAGCCGTGACTCCAGCGCTGTCGGAGGTGATTTCACCACCACAGTTACATACTTCAGCATATATGCCGAAGCATGGGGGCAGCAGGGGCGGAGGAGCGATTTGCTTCAAACTTTTGCAGAAGGATGCCCCCATGCTTCGGCATATATATATTTTAGGCACAGGTTGCGTTAAAAAATGTTTTATTTTTTACTATGTTTTTTTTGTATTTGCTTTGCAGGTATGGTAAGTCTTACTGTTATACTGTAATGTTACTTTGTTTTATTGTTAACCATCATTTGCTTAGCAGGTACGCCATTCAGTTGCAGCGCGGATTTATTTATCTTGACAGCAACAGCGTTTTCTTCCACGATACATAAAGCCGTGACTCCAGCGCTGTCGGAGGTGATTTCACCACCACAGTTAAAAAAAAAGAGCATATAAGCCGAAGCATGGGGGCAGCAGGGGCGGAGGAGCGATTTGCTCCTAACTTTTGGGGCGGATGCATATATAAATGGTGCATGTATGCCCATCATTAGAGGTGGGTGGATGAAGGGAGGTATTCTAATGGATGGCATACCCACCAATCAATCTCTTTTTTTCGTTCAGCCCACAGGCTGCATGAAAAAAAAGATTACAATATATGCCCAACAAGGACCAGCAACGTACTGGTATGTTGCTGAACTTTGAGTGGTTATACCAGAATGATGCCTGCAGGTTTAGGTATCATCTTGGTATCATTCTTTTCAGCCAGCGGTCGGCTTTCATGTAAAAGCAATCCTAGCAGCTAATTAGCCTCTAGACTGCTTTTACAAGCAGTGGGAGGGAATGTCCCCCCTCCCACCGTCTTCCAGGGTTTTCTCTGGCTCTCCTGTCCCAACAGGGAACCCGAGATTGCAGCCGGTGATTCCGCCAGCTGACCATAGAGCTGATCAGAGACCAGAATGGCTCTAATCATCTCTATGGCCTAAGAAACCGGAAGCTACGAGCGTTTCATGACTTAGATTTCGCCGGATATAAACAGTGACATTGGGAAATTGAGAAAGCATTTTATCACACCGATCTTGGTGTGGTCAGATGCTTTGAGGGCAGAGGAGAGATCTAGGGTCTAATAGACCCCAATTTTTTCAAAAAAGAGTACCTGTCACTACCTATTGCTATCATAGGGGATATTTACATTCCCTGAGATAACAATAAAAATGATAAATAAATAAAAAAATGAAAGGAACAGTTTAAAAATAAGATAAAAAAGCAAAAAAAAAAAAAAAAAAGCACCCCTGTTCCCCCCTGCTCTTGCGCAAAGGCGAACGCAAGCGTCGGTCTGGCGTCAAATGTAAACAGCAATTGCACCATGCATGTGAGGTATCACCACAAAGGTCAGATCGAGAGAAGTAATTTTAGCAGTAGACCTCCTCTGTAAATCTAAAGTGGTGACCTGTAAAGGCTTTTAAAGGCTTTTAAAAATGTATGTAGTTTGTCGCCACTGCACGTTTGTGCGCAATTTTAAAGCATGTCGTGTTTGGTATCCATGTACTCGGCCTAAGATCATCTTTTTTATTTCATCAAACATTTGGGCAATATAGTGTGTTTTAGTGCATTAAATTTTTAAAAAGTGTGTTTTTTCCCAAAATAATGCATTTGAAAAATCACTGCGCAAATACTGTGTGAAAAACAAAAAAATGAAACACCCACCATTTTAATCTGTAGGGCCTTTGCTTTAAAAAAATATATAATGTTTGGGGGTTCAAAGTAATTTTCTTGCAAAAAAAAAAAAATTTTTTCATGTAAACAAAAAGTGTCAGAAAGGGCTTTGTCTTCAAGTGGTTACATTTTTCTTTTCTTTCTTCATTTTCAAAAACAAATGAGAGCTGCAAAATACTCACCATGCCTCTCAGCAAATAGCTTATTTGTCATTTTCATGCATTTGTCATTTCAAGTTTGTCATTTTCCCGCAACTTGTGGCAAAATATAAAATATTCCATGGACTCAACCTTCAAAACTGTGATATAAAAATAAAAAATTTACGCCCTTAGAAATCCTGAAGGCGGTGCTTGGTTTTCGTGGCCCCGTACGCGGCTAGGCTCCCAAGAAGTCCCACACATGTGTTATCCCCGTACTCAGGAGAAGCAGCAGAATGTATTTTGGGGTGCAATTCTACATATGCCCATGGCATGTTTGAGCAATATATCATTTAGTGACAACTTTGTGAAAAAAAAAAAAGTTTGTAATTTTCCCGCAACTTGTGGCAAAATATAAAATATTCCATGGACTCAACATGCCTCTCAGCAAATAGCTTGGGGTGTCTACATTCCAAAATTGGGTCATTTGGGGGGGGGGTTTGTGCCATCTTAGCATGTTATGGCCTTCAAAACTGTGATAGGTAGTGACGCCCTTAGAAATCCTGAAGGCGGTGATTGGTTTTCGGGGGCCCCGTACGCGGCTAGGCTCCCAAAAAGTCCCACACATGTGGTATCCCCGTACTCAGGAGAATGTATTTTGGGGTGCAATTCCGCATATAACCATGGCAAGTGTGCGCAATATATCATTTAGTAACGACTTTTTGTAAATTTTTTTTTTTTATTTGTCATTATTCAATCACTTGGAACAAAAAAATAAAATATTCAATGGGCTCAACATGCCTCTCAGCATTATCCTTGGGGTGTCTACTTTCCAAAATGGGGTCATTGGGGGGGGGGGGGTTGTACTGCCCTGCCATTTTAGCACCTCAAGAAATGAGATAGGCAGTCATAAACTAAAAGCTGTGTAAATTTCAGAAAATGTACCCTAGTTTGTAGAAGCTATAACTTTTGCGCAAACCAATAAATATACACTTATTGACATTTTTTTTACCAAAGACATGTGGCTGAATACATTTTGGCCTAAATGTATGACTAAAATTGAGTTTATTGGATTTTTTTTATAACAAAAAGTTGAAAATATCATTTTTTTTCTAAATTTTTGGTCTTTTTTCGTTTATTGCGCAAAAAATAAAAACCGCAGAGGTGATCAAATACCATCAAAAGAAAGCTCTATTTGTGGGAAGAAAAGGACGCAAATTTCGTTTGGGTACAACATTGCATGACTGCGCAATTAGCAGTTGAAGCGACGCAGTGCCAAATTGTAAAAAGTGCTCTGGTCAGGAAGGGGGTAAAACCTTCCGGGGCTGAAGTGGTTAAGAGGTGACCTACAACCTCTAAATACTTGAGGGGTGTGTGTCAAGGGTGCATTTAGTGCAAAAGTGACAATAAAAGTGCAGAAAAGAATTGTATATTCACAAAAATCCACAAAACAAATCCTACTGTGTAAACTTCCTAACCGCTTATATATAATGCATATTGTTATGTTCAAACGAAAATAAAAAAAAAATAAACACAATCCTGTGCAAAACCTGCAATTCAAAGTGACATTTCTGTGCAAAAAAATCCAACATATATGACTGATGTATATTGTTGCTGTGAAACTGGGTTCAGAAATATGCATACACCGTCCTTAAACCCTGATGTATAAAAAAGTCCAATAAAGTGACAATGTACTCCTTCAAATTGTTCTGTGCTTCTTGGAAAACAGTACCCCATAAGAAACGCACTCAGTGCTATTATTCACCCCACAAGGAGGTATTTCACCTTCACAGTATGAGCCACTGTGAAGCCTGTGGAGTGGGAGGAAACTACCTGTCCTGTGTTCTCCAAGTGCCTCCTTGTCTGCGATGTAAGTGGTCTCCTCACTGATATATACCCGGGTAATATTGCCTGTGCCATGCACAACACAGGGAAGACAGGGGGAGATTAGAGAACTGAATGCATGGCTAAAGACCTGGTGTGAGAAGGAGGTATTTGGGATTTTAGAGCACTGGGCTGACTTTTGGTATCAAAGTGAGTGTGAAAGAGGACCTAGTTGATGGAGAGTGTGATGAGGTGAAGCATTATGGGTTGAACTGTACATGGGTGTGTACTACAAAGGTTATCATTGGAGTTTGTTATAGACCTCCCAGTGTTAACAAGGAGATGGAGACTCAGCTCCTTGCGCAGATGGAAAGGGCTGCAAGGCCTGGGACAGTGATAATAATGGGGGATTTTAACTACCATGATATTGACTGGAGTAATGGCACTGCTCGAACAGTTAAAGAGCAAAAATGTATAAACCTAGTACAAGACAATTTTATTCTCCAGTGTTTTGAGGCCCCCACTAGGAATGACGCTCTGCTGGACCTAGTAATCTCAAACCATGAAGAGCTTATTACCAATATTCATATAAAGGAACATCTGGGTAGCAGTGACCATAACATGATTTCATTTATTGTTAGCTATAAGCAACAAACACATACGGGAAATATAAAAACACTTATTTTTAACCGCTTGCTTACTGGGCACTTAAACCCCTACTCCTGCCCAGACCAATTTTTAGCTTTTAGCGCTGTCACACTTTGGATGACAATTGCGTGGTCATGCTACACTGTACTCAAATGAAATTTTTATCATTTTTTCACACAAATGGAGCTTTCTTTTGGTGGTATTTAATCACCACTTGGGTTTTTATTTAAAAAAAAACATGTTTCATAGTTTGTTATAAAATTATGCAAACAAGTAATTTTTCTCCTTCATTGATATTCACTGATGAGGCTGCACTGATGGGCACTGATAGGCTGCACTGATGGGCACTGATAGGCACAGATAAGGTGACACTGATAGGCACTGATAAGACGGCACTGATGAGTCCTGATGGGTGGCACTGATGGGTGGCACTGATAGGTGGCACTGATGGGCACTGGTAGGTGGCACTGATGGGCACTGGTAGGTGGCACTGATGGGCATTGGTAGGTGGTATTGATAGGCAGCACTGGTGATGAGGCACTGATTGGTGACATTTTATAGGTGACACTGTGGGTACTGATAGGTGACACTGTGGGCACTGATGGGAGGTACTGTGGGCACTGGTAGGTGGCGCTGGTGGGCACTGGTAGGTGGCGCTGGTGGGCACTGGTAGGTGGTACAGGTGGGCACAGAAGCCTCTGCAGGGGCTCTCCCTGATCGGGACTGATGTCCCTCTCACAGCCGCCGGTGATCGGCTTTTTTCCTCCTCACGCTGGAAAATGTTTACATCACATGATCAGCTGTCATCGGCTGACAGCTGATCACATCGTAAGGGGTTGGGATCGACCCCTTACTCTAGGAATCTTCAAACTATGGCTCTCCAGCTGTTGCGGAACTACACATCCCATGAGGCATTGACAACTCTGACATTCATAGACATGACTAGGCATGATGGGAATCAATAGCGACCCTAGGGGGGGGCCAGAGGGGGCCCTGACCCCCCTAACATTATGCTGTGCCCCACCATGTGCCCCCCCCCCCCCCCAAAAAAAAAATTTTTTTTTTTTTTTTTTTTTTTTACAAAAAATCAATGTCTAAGAGGGAGAGAGTCCCCAGTCAGCTCCTGCGGGTGATTCCTCCCCCCTCCCCTGCTTGCTGACACTGCATAATGCGAGCGTTCACACAACCACGGCCGCCTGATCTGCTCCTTCACCTGCATCCTCATTGGCAGGGAGAAGAGCGAGTTGCAGGAAGGACTCCACCAGGACTTTCAGTTACTTAAAAAACAGACTGATTTCTCCCGTCCTTAGGACAGGAGGACCAGCCTGTAAATTCCAAGAGATGCCAGACCAGAGCTGTCAATAGCAGGGGCAGGACAGCAAGAGGAGGCTGGGGAACCCCACAGTGGCAGAACACCAGGGCCCGGAGGCAAGACAACCTTTGAAACCCTGATAGTTCTCCCACTGCTTTGGATCCTTATATTTTCTTGATATGCTGGTGACATATATCTCTTGTTTTCTGCCACCCTGGGGGACCCCAATACAGTAGGAAGGGAGCTCACTGCAGAACATGTGAAAGGGCCCGTTGTGGGGTCGTAGTAAAGGGCCCCAGGATATATATATATATGCATTTTATAGTTGCCCCCCTACTTTTGTCCCTGTCCCCCCATGTGCCCCCCCTAAATTTGAAAGCTGGAGACGCCACTGATGGGAACTGTAGTTCCTGAACAACTAGAGGGCCGTAGTTGAAGACCCCTGCCTTACTTCGATCTGTGATCCAGCGAGTCTCATAGACTCGCTGATCACAGAGCGCGCCTCGCGCGCCCTGCAGGGGGCATGCAGGCCACTCGAGCACAGGAGGACGTCTATGGAAGCCCTCCCAGCAAATTAGGTCTGCGCTGTAGCCATCTTTCGGCTATAGCGTGGATGGGAGGTGGTTAAGAGAGCAAATTTTCCAAGAATGAGGGCTGCTCTCCAAGACTTACACTGGGAGGGAATATTGGCATCGATGAACACAGAACAGAAATGGGAATTCTTCAAAAAGACTTTATGCGAACTCACTGCAAAGTATATTCCCATGGGTAATAAGTTTAAAAGGCTAAAAATAAAACCTATGTGGATTATGGCCAAAGTTAAATAAGCTATAAATAATAAGAAAAGAGTTTTTAAAAAATATAAAAATGAAGGAATGAAGGAACAACATCATTGTTTAAATGTTACAAAGAGTATAACAGAATATGTAAAAAGGAAATCAAGAACTCAAAAATTCAAAACGAACGACAGATTGCAAAATATAGCAGGACAAACCCCCAAAAATTCTTCATATATATTATTAGTAAAAAGGTCAGGTCTGAGCATGTAGGCCCTTTACAAAATAATCTAACGTGGGTGACTGGGGACAAAGAGAAGGCAAATTTAAAAAATACTTTCTTCAGCTCTGTGTATACAAAGGAGCATCAGGGAGCTCATGTCCATAATGGGGATGGTATTGACACAGCCCCAAATGAACCACAGTGGCTCAAAAGTGATATGGTCCAGAAATGTTTAGACGGAATAAAGGTAGATCAAAGCACCTGGACCCGATGGCATCCACCCACAGATCCTCAAAGAAGTGAGTTCTGTCATTTCAAAGCCACTGTTTCTAATTTTTAGGGACTATTTAGTGAATGGAATAGTACAACTGGATTGGCGTAGGGCTATATTTAACCAGGCCTATTTTTCAAAATTGGTGTTTACAAGTTAAAATCATTTTTTTCTTTGCTAGAAAATTACTTAGCCAACCTGGGCTATGTGGAGGGTGTGGGTGGCTGCTAGGCGGAGGTTTCTATGTCCTAATCAATGGTCTCCGGCCCACCCACTGTGGGAAAACCCCAGTTTGCCAACTGTGTGGGCCACATGGCACCGCCACTTTGGGTAATATTATGCCACAGGGTACTCTGTTATCGATTTCTGACCTCTTTCTTAAATTTAAGTTACCCCAGTGGATGCGATTTAGATCTGCAGCTGCAGTTGCGCCATGCCGCTAGGGCACAATTTCACCGGGTGCCTCTCTTCCAGGCAGATCCTATTGAAGAACTGCTATCTCCCGGTGGACTAGACAAACCTCTCTCGACTTTATACGTTGCACTTCTGGGCACTGACTCCCCTAAGATGGATAAGTTATGGGAGGTGTGGCATGGAGACATACCATCACTAGACAAGGAGGATTGGGAGGACTGTCTGGATCAGGGCCCCAGATTAGTCATCTCTTTCAGGGATAAGCTCATTCAGGTAAAATTCCTCCATAGGATCTACTACACACCTCAGAGATTACGCCACATATTCCGGATCGGGACCCCAACTGCCCCAGATGTAAAACACAGGTGGGGACGTTCATCCATATGTTCTGGGACTGCCCGGGTATATATCATCCTATTGGTCAACAGTATTCGATTAAATTAATCTAATATAACAACAATAAAGCACCTTTGATTGTTAAAAAAAAAGAAAAAGAAAATTACTTAGAACCCCCAAACATTATATGTACATTTTTTCAGACACCCTAGAGAATAAAATACCGGTTGTTGCACTACTTTGGGGTTGATTTACTTAAGGCAAATCCACTTTGCACTGAAAGTGCACTTGGAAGTGCAGTCGCTGTAGATCGCTGTAGATCTGAGGGGAAGCTCTGAAATGAGGTGAAGCTCTGCTGATTTCATCATCCAATCATGTGCAAGCTAAAATGCTGTTTTTTATTTTCCTTGCATGTCCCCCTCGGATCTACAGCGCACAGTGCACTTGTAGTGCAAAGTGGATTTGCCTTAAGTAAATAACCCCCTTTATGTCACACTGTATTTACACATTGGTCTTAGAAGCGCAATTTTTTTAAATATCTTTTTTTGAATTAAATAAATAAGACAACAGTAAAGTTAGCCGCTACCGGCGGCTCCAGTAAGCGGTGGAGATGACCGGAGTGCAGCAGGAGGGGGGCCCTCTCCCGCCCCCGATAAAAGTGATCTTGTGGCGAATCCACCACGGAGACAACTTTTATCAGAAAGAGGACTGCCTACCATTTAAGAATATACTAGGATTATGGCAGCTATCTGTTGTCATAACCCTGGTATTCTACATCAAAATACTGACATACAATGACAGCGAGCAGTCTGTAAGTGGTTAAAAGGGATCAAAGTCTTTACCAAGTAACTATAGACCTGTTAGTTTAACTTATATAGTCAAGAAGATATTGGAGAGTTTAATAAAAGACCACATACCTTATACACACAATGCTCTCTTCCCCCCGGATCACACTGCCTCCTTCTACATGCAATACTCCAGCTCTCTGCCCCCCTCCCCCTGAATCACCCTACTGCCTTATACATACAATGCTCTGGCTCTCTGCCCCCCTCTGCCCCAACCCCCCCCCCGCACCCTGCCTCACACTGCTGCCTTACACCGACTCATGAGTGCATCTTACCTCCTTATCCATCCATGTACTCGAGCTCCATGCTCCCTCCCACTTTGTCCTCTCCTTCTTCACCTCCCGCTCTGTGCATTACTCCCAGTGCTTCCCTGAGTTCACAGGAGCCAGAACTACAGAGGAGGCATCGGGTATCAATGCGCACTGATAGTATTGTCTGTCAGTGCACATTGAGAACACTGGAAACAACATTGGGCGGTATACAACTGCCACAATGTTGATTTGATTTGCAGCAGCACCCCTGGGGACAAACAACATTTTCCCATTGACCATCAGTGATCCACAGACCACTGGTTGGCAACCACTGCACTATCCTATCCAAATGGATATTTCAGAAAATAGTTCAGGTTCTATTGTCATGGTATAGCTATAGCAGAAAAATAGCCATGTAATGTGAATTAAATAGTTATAATGTAAATATGGTGTTTTGTACTGAAGGCTGCTGCAGTGCATAGCTTGGTTGGATTTAAAAGTATCTCTAGGCAAGTTTAGTTTTGGATACAGTGGGGAAGGATTAAGACTCCTTTCAGATTGCATTGCTGCTTCTGCTTATATCTGGGGAGATTCACCCTCTCTAAATCTTGGTGACCATTCTCACTGCAACAGAAAATTAAGAAAAATCCAATATTTCACAGTTGCCGCTGCAACAGAAGGTGTGTCGAAATATTACAATAGGGACTATTCTCTCTGTTAGAAAGGAATGCCGCTCATGTTGGAGACATTTCTTATCACTTACTGTTGTGTCTCTGCAACAGAGTGTTAAAGGGACTCTCCCCAATGGGACAGAAAGGAAAAAAAAAGCTAACACGAGTTTTTACCATCCATTACCTATGCAAATAAAATAGAGATATACTTTAGTATTTGATATGTAAAGTGTATTTATCATTCAGGTGGAGCACTGTATACTTGTAGCTAACGGATTATGAGCGGAACAGCGGAGCCATACAGGCTGATTGTATTGGTGCCAAGAGGTTGGGCACCAAAGAACATGAGTGTTTTATTTTCAGTGTTTCGTGCTTGAGTCATTTTTTAATAAATACTGCACTATGAGAGCATTTTTTGTTCTTTTGCTATTCATGGTCATTCTTTGAGAGGAAGTAGCAGTACTACTGGAGATGAGACATTTATGAAGATAGGCTACTAACACACCAACCAGTGCATTGGTTTGCCACAACTGGTGAGGGACTGGGCAATAAGGAGGAGAAGACATGTTATTGGAGATAAGAGCGGGGGGGGGGGGGGGGGGTGTCTAATTTCTTCTTCTTTTCTTACACACTGAGGTGTGGGACTTCTAATAGAACATCACTTGGACTTTAATGTCTCATATATATGTTTTTATTATTCACTATTTCCAGTTTTGTTTGTTTTTTTGCATATAGAAATGCTATTGGTATAAGGCATTTGCACTTGTATATTTGAGGACAGCGCCAGGCATTATGTTTAATTATTTTGTGAATATTACAATGGTACCACACCAAGCAGCATGTTGCTTTCATGAGGCATCAACTCGTCAGCCACCTCCATTCATTTCAATGGCAATGTTCTATAGCCACACATTTACAGCACTCAGAGCATTTATGGGACGGTAGTCAAGCATTTATGAAGTGTTAGCTGGGCATTAGGGGAGAGGCAATGGAGGCTCCCATATCCCAGAAGGCACTAGGAAACAATAGAGAACTAGGACAGAGCTGTTCCAGCCACTTCCTGTTTGTACAGAACAGCTGTGTGGTAACACCATTTGTTTCTGTGTGCAGGTAAAAGCATCAAGGAAGCCAGCAATACTGGCAGTACCAGGTAAAAGCAGAGGCATTGGGCATTTGCCAGCAACAAATGTTTTTGTTTGAGCAAAGCTGAACTGGACCAACCAATGTGTCAAAGAGTTCAAAGTATACAAATCCATCCAGCAGAGCATCCACAAAATGTCTGCTATCACACCACAACCTAACCACTAGGGTGACCACGCGTCCCGGATTGCCTGGGAAAGTCCCGCATCTTGGAGGTCTGTCCCGGGTCCGGGGCACCTTCATTCCAGGACAATACACTGTCCCGAAATGAAATTGACACAGCCGATGCAGCCGTTCACGATTCTGTGGCCATGGCTGTCTGTCTCCTCTTCTGGCTCTCCCGCCCCACCAACGATTTCAAAGAGCAAGGGGGCGGGAGGAGCTGGAGATCTGCACAGACAGCGGGATTGGCAGAGTCTTTTCATAACAGCTCCTCCCGCCCCCTGCTCTACTCTGCAGATAGGCAGGGTCGTCTTTGCCCTCAAAGTAGTAGAGGGTGATTGGCTGGAGGAGCGGGGCTGGCAGTCGGGTAGTAGTAAGGTGGATGGAGGTGTAGGTCGGGGATAGTGGTGCTGGCTCCCTGTCAGACGTGCAGTGTACAGCGGATCCCGGTGATCGGTGCTCTGGCACTGCTTGTCTCACGTGACTGAATGGGGGGGGCGCTGCCTGTGTCTGTGTCCCCGAGTCCCTCCCGTGCTTCCCAGTCCTCGGGTCCCTCCCTCTCGGTACTCGCTCACCCCCAGCTGCTCCCTCCCTGATCGTCTCCCCCAGCTCTGATCCAGGTCCCTCCGACCGTTCCAGACTGTCAATGTTCAGAGCTCTCTCTGACACTGTCCTCTGCCCTCTACTCCTCAATTGAACCCTGTGTGGGAGCCCTCTCTTCTTCCTGTACCTCCCATCTACCCTGCACCCCTCACCCCTCTACTCTACAGAACTCTGCCCCCAACCCATAGTACCCTGCACCACTCCACAGAACCCTGCCCCAAACCCATAGTACCCTGCACCCCTCCACAGAACCCTGCCCCCAACCCATATTACGCTGCACCCCTCCACAGAACCCTGCCCCAAACCCATAGTACCCTGTACCCCTTCACAGAACCCTGCCCCAAACCCATAGTACCCTGCACCCCCTCCACAGAACCCTGCCCCCAACCCATAGTACCCTGCACCCCTCCACAGAACCCTGCCCCAAACCCATAGTACCCTGCACCCCTCCACAGAACCCTGCCCCCAACCCATTGTACCCTGCACCCCACTACGGAACCCTGCCCCCCTCTACAGAACCCTGCCCCAACCCATAGTATCCTGCACCCCTCCACAGAACCCTGCCCCCAACCCATAGTACCCTGCTCCCCTCTACAGAACCCTGCAGCCCTCACTATACACCCTGCTCCCAACCCATAGTACCCTGCACCCCTCTACAGAACCCTGCACCCTTCACCATACACCCTCACTATTGGCTGGCAAGTGACACTGCATCTGGTGGCAGGCTGTGGGTGGAAAGTGGCACACAACATCTGGTGGAAGGGTATGGGTGGCAAGTGGCACACTGTATCTGGTGGCAGGCTATAGGTGGCAAGTGGCACACAGCATCTGGTGGCAGGCTATAGGTATAGGTGGCAAGTGGCACACTGCATCTGGTGGCAGGCTATGGGTAGCAAGCGACAAACTACATCGGATGGCAAGTGACACACTGCATCTGGCAGCAGGTGACGGTGGCAAGTGACAAGCTGCATCTGGGGGCAAGCGACGGTGGCATGCTGTATCTGGTGGCAAGTGACAAGTTTAGGGTTCCCACTGATTCTGCATTATGGTGAGTTGAACTATTTCATTATATATTACAATGCAGTAATGGAAACAATGTGATTTGATCATCCTGACACCATATCAAGCATGGTGTCGGGATGATTTAAGTGCTAACATCAGCCATTCACCCGACAAATCACCCGCCGCCGAATTCCCTGTCAACCCAGAGACTACATTCCTCCCCCCCTTCCAAGAAACCGGTCCCCCATGCAAAAAAGGTTGGGGACCGTTGTTCTAAAGTGACATCACTTCCTCCTAGTGTTCTATGATAGAGACAGCCATGCAGGAGGGAAATGAGTGACAGATTCCATCATCAGCGAGGGTTTTGAAATCATATTTTTTTGGATGGGGGGTGTCCCTGAATGGCAGTTTGGAATTGTGGTCACCCTACTAACCACACCTCAAAGTAGATAATTTCCTCTACATCACTTTTATTTAAACCTTGTACACTAGAAAAGCAAATTGTCCATGGGCATTTATGAAGCATTCTTGAAGCTTTTTCAAAACGTTATTAACACAACGAAATCACCTCATAAACACATTATAAATTCTATAGGAGTGTTATTGAGCATCACTTCGTTCTTCATGATCAACACACATGTGAACAGGCTCTAAAGGTTAATAAGGAGTTAAACATTTATATAAAACATGTTTTTTTAACTTGTAAGATTGTTTTAACTGACATTATTTGCAGATAAAAGGTCACCCCTTTGATATGCACATAAATTAAACAGTATATAGTATTGTTACACTGTTATTTCTCAATGAAGCTTCAGATTACTGTTTGGGCACTCAAAACGTCAGTTGGGAATTGCTGGGAATAACAGATGGAGGTTTGGTGGTGGAGAAAGAGGGCCCATGGCATATCCTAAGGTCCTTTGTTGAAATTTTTAAACTCTTAACTGGCTTACGCTTCCTTTACAGTATAAGTAAACCTTTACTTTTAGGTCATCTTTGTTTTATTTTATTCATAAAAATTGTGTTTCCACATGAAATATAGTTGCTAAAGTGAACGTAAAATATATTTTTAAAAATCTTAATCAGTTTGAAAGTCTGCAAGACTGACCACTTCTGTGAGTTGTTAAAAATGTTGTTTTCTAAAATTCAGAGTAATGGTTATTGTTGTTTCCTGGCCTGCATATTTCGGATGTATCTGATGCGTAAATGTCATCCTGTCACTACAGGGCCAAAACTGAAATAACACATACCTGGGAAAAGAAGAGGCACAATACTCAATTTCTTCATGACTCATGTGTTGAAAGGCAGCTGTAATGCTCCTCCCTGTCTGCTGCAAGTATTTAACACCTAAGGTGTATAGAATATCTGTTCCCCCTCTGAACGCTGCTGTTCCTCCAGCCAGCTTGTATGTTCAACTCTGTAGTGACAGTGTAGCTTTAAACATGCTTTTCCAGAAGGGCAGCTTTTTTGTTCATCCACCTCTTGTATAAGACAATTGTATGGCAATGTCAATAAAAAATGTGTCCATCACTAGACCCAATAAAATACTGTGTACAATATAACAGGTTGAGTGCTGATTTTCAGCCAATTGTAAATGGTAGCATGTGAACTTTCACATAGTCATTTACAGTATGTAAGTGCAAGATATTTACGCTGTGGTTTGCATATATAAATTCCACTGCCAGGCCAACAAGGAAAACTATGATTCCACTTTCCATTCATATACACAACAAGGGGCAAATAGAAATACAGGTATATATTCAATTTTTATGGTAGTTTGTACATCAGTTTACATTGTACCTAGATTATATTATTAGAGCTTTTAGGGGCACAACCTTGTGGAATGATGCTGCCCTGTTGACAAGAGTCACCTTCTTGACTTGGAACAGAATTTGATAACTTTCTATAAATAATATGGTATGTACAGGCTTTACATTGATCTTTACATTGATCATTGATATACAGTATCTCACAAAAGTGAGTACACCCCTCACATTTTTGTAAATATTTTATTATATCTTTTCATACGACAACACTGAAGAAATGACACTTTGTTACAATGTAAAATAGTGAGTGTACAGCTTGTATAACAGTGTAAATTTGCTGTCCCATCAAAATAACTCATCACATAGCCATTAATGTCCAAACCGCTGGCAACAAAAGTAAGTACACCCCTAAATGAAAATGTCCAAATTGGTCCCAATTAGCCATTTTCCCTCCTCTGTGTCATGTGACTCGTCAGTGTTACAAGGTCTCAGGTGTGAATGGGGAGCATGTGTGTTAAATTTGGTGTTATCGCTCTCACTCTCTCATACTGGTCACTGGAAGTTCAACATGGCACTTCATGACAAAGAACTCTCTGAGGATCTGAAAAAAAGAATTGTTGTTCTACATAAAGATGACCTAGGCTATAAGAAGATTGCCAAGACCTTGAAACTGAGCTGCAGCATGGTATCCAAGACCATACAGCGGTTTAACAGAACAGATTCCACTCAGAACAGGCCTCGCCATGGTTGACCAAACAAAAATTTGAGTACATGTGCTCAGCATCATATCCAGAGGTTGTCTTTGGGAAATAGACGTATGAGTGCTGCCAGCATTGCTACAGAGGTTGAAGGGGTGGGGGGTCAGCCTGTCAGTGCTCAGACCATATGCCGCACACTGCATAAAATTGGTCTGCATGGCTGTCATACCAGAAGGAAGCCTCATCTAAATATGGTGCACAAAAAATCCCGCAGTTTGCTGAAGACAAGCAGACTAAGGACATGGATTACTGGAACCATACCCTGTGGTCTGATGAGACCAAGATAAACTTATCTGGTTCAGATGATGTCAAGCCTGTGTGGCGGGAACCGGGTGAGGAGTACAAAGACAAGTGTATCTTGCCTACAGTCCAGCATGGTAGTAGGAGTGTCATGGTCTGGGGCTGCATGAGTGCTACCGGCACTGGGGAGCTACAGTTCACTGAGGGAACCATGAATGCCAACATGTACTGTGACATACTGAAGCAGAGCATGATCCCCTCCCTTCGGAGACTGGGCCACAGGGCATTATTTCAACATGATAATGACCCCTAACACACCTACAAGATGACCACTGCCTTGCTAAAGAAGCTGAGGGTAAAGGTGATGGACTGGCCAAGCATGTCTCCACACCTAAACCCTATTGAGCATCTGTGGGGCATCCTCAAATGGAAGGTGGAGGAGCGCAAGGTCTCTAACATCCACCAGCTCTGTGATGTCATTATGGAGGAGTGGAAGAGGACTCCAGTGGCAACCTGAGAAGCTCTGGTGAACTCCATGCCCAAGAGGGTTAAGGCAGTGTTGGAAAATAATGTTGGCCACACAAAATAATGCCCAATTTGGACATTTTCACTTAGGGGTGTACTCACTTTTGTTGCCAGTGGTTTAGACATAAATGGCTGTGTGTTGAGTTATTTTGAGGGGACAGGAAATGTACACTGTTACAAGCTGTACACTCACTACTTTACATTGTAGCAAAGTGTCATTTCTTCAGTGTTGTCACATGAAAAGATATAATAAAATATTTACAAAAATGTGAGGGGTGTACTCACTTTTGTGAGATACTGTGTAGATAGATAGATAGATAGATAGATAGATAGATAGATAGATAGATAGATAGATAGATAGATAGATAGATAGATAGATAGATAGATAGATAGATAGATAGATAGATAGATAGATAGATAGATAGACAGGTGCATCTCATAAGATTAGAATATCATCAAAATGTTAATTTATTTCCGTAATTAAATTCAAAAGGTGAAACCTATATATTTTTATATAGATGCGTTACACACAGAGTGATATATTTCAAGCATTTCTTTCTTTTAATTTTGACCAATAAAAAAAAGGATTTTGTATACAGAAATGTTGGCTTACTGAAAAATATGTCCATGTACAGTATAGTATGCACTTTACTGCATCAATGCGGCGTGGCATGACAGTAAATGCAGGCTGTGGCACTGCTGAGGTGTTATGGAAGACCAGGTTGCTTTGATTGCGCCCTTCAGCTCTTCAGTTATGATTTGAGGAGCCATATCATCTGCTGGTGTTGGTCCACTGTGTTTTAGCAAGTGCAAAGTTAGCGCAGCCCTCTACCAGGCAATTCTAGAGCACTTCATGCTTTCCTCTGCTGACCAGCTTTATGGAGATGCTGATTTCATTTTCCAGCAGGACTTGGCACCTGCCCACACCTGCCCTGTACCAAAAGCTGGTTTAACGATCATGATATCATTGTGCTTGATTGGCCAGCAAACTCGCATGACCTAAACCCCATAGAGAATCTGTGTGGTATTGTCAAGAGGAAGATGAGAGACACCAGACCAAACAATGCAGATGAACTGAAAGCTGCTATCAAAGCAACCTGGGCTTCCATAACACCTCAGCAGTGTAACAGGCTGATCGCCTCTATACCAGGCTGAATTGATGCAATAATTTATGCAAAAGGAGCACTGACCAAGTATTGAGTGCATACTATACTGTACATGGACATACTTTTCGGTAAGCCAACATTAAAAATCCTTTTTTTCTTGGTTTTATGTAATATTTAAATTTTCTGAAATACTGAATTTTGGATTTTCTATAGCCGTGAGCCATAATCATCAAACTTAAAAGAAAGAAATGCTTGAAATATATCACTTTTTGAATTGAATTACTGAAATAATTTAGCTTTTTGATTAATATATATATATATATATATATATATATATATATATATATATATATATATATATATATATATAGTTTGAGCCCTCCAACCAAGATAGACATGAAACCACATAAAGACGCCACAAGACTCACAACATAACATAGACCTGAGGTGTGCCCTGGTCAGCTGGTCAGTACACCAAAAAAGGGGGCATACCCAAGATAAGTAATGGTTGATTGTAGAAGAGGCATGTCAAGGAAGTGCCGGTATCATGCACTGGAACTGACAAGGAACACAGGTGAGTGGGCTGCTTAAATACCCTCCCTCCCCTGGGCTCCTCACAGGCCATCATACAGGCCTTCTAATTTATGGTCAGAGCCCTCCAACTGAGATAGACGTGAAACCACATAAAGGCATCACAAGACTCACAACATAACATAGACTTAAGGTGTGACCTGGTCAGCTGGTCGGTACACCAAAAAGAGGGCAAAAATACCAGGATAGGGAAAGCTGTTTTATTGGTATACATGACATTTATTGGGCAAGCTTGGTGAAGGCTTGTGACATCTCAACCTGGGGATTCAGAATGTACCGGGTAAAGCAGGTGGATTTCCATCTGCCTAATCTTCTGATCGTTCCAGGAAAACCCTGGAAAACTGTTTGGGGTTGAGGCCTAGATTAGCCAGGAGGATGCGAAAACGTCTGATGAACTGGCTAGCTGTTAGTGGGTTGGAAGGAAAAGGCAACAATGGGCTGGAGCTAGACTGGCTCAGCAGGTGTGATAACAACTGGTCCAGAACCGATACTGGACACCATTCATTTTTGGTCTGGAAGAATTTGATGTCGACCATGGTGTCTGACTGATGTGTTTTTGACACTGCCAGATGTAGGACAAAATGGTATTGAACTCACCGGGCCGTAGAAAGCTGTTTCTACCAGGTAGGTGGCTGCTTGGGTGACCAGACTGGGGAGCAAGCTAAAAGGAGACCGTGACAGGATGGCTGACTTGTCCCGGAACATGGAACTTGATATGGGCATGGGCTGATGTTTCTGGATGCCACACAGCAAGGCTTTGACAGCATGGATCGCGAACAGGGGTTTTCCAGGGGCTTCTAGGGAGAGGAAACACTCGATGCCAGCTAGGTACTGTCTGACAGTGTTGTGGACAGGCTCAGATGAGTGGCAGTAAGACATGAAGGCCAGGACGTGCTTGATGTGACCTGTGCTCGTCCTGGGGCATGTGGCTAGGAATTTGCCATTTCAGGCGGTGCGGTAGGCCTTCAGCATGTTGGGCAACAGTGATCAGTTTATGAGCAGCGTAGCTTTGTGAAGGTGGTCTCTTAGCCCATCGTTAGCTGCGAACAAGGTGGGATAGGAAATGAGGTCGGTCAGCTCCAGGTCTCTGTTAGAAATACAAAGGAAAATTGAGACGGGACAGTGCAACTGCTGCGAGATTGCACTTGCCAGGTATGTAAGTACAGTGCACATTGCAATTGTAGTGAAGGGATACCTGCACAAGCCTGCGTAGGAAGGGCATGATGGCCAGGGACTTGGACCTGCCTTCGTTGACAATCTCAGCCATGTCTGCCTCTCCCAGGTGTGTCCCCAGACCTGAGCTGTCGCTAGGATAGGGTACAGCTCGAACAATGTAGATGTCTGGCTGAACCCGGGGACAGGGAGGATTTCCTACGGCCATGGACCTGCAAACAAATGGGTGTCAAAAATGTCAGCGGAGCCTGTGGAGACTGCTGCATCTGTTACTATATGAGGTGAGGAGGCTGAAGCTGCTGGGATGAACATTGATATGCCATTCCAGTTCTCAAGCAAGTTGTCCCACATTGCTAGATCTGCAGCAGCTGCCTGGTCTAGCCTGATGGTTTGATTGGGGTCCTGTGTGTGGGAAAGGAAGACCAGGAGGCGAGAAATGAAGGAACGACAATCTTCATAGCAAAGTTCAGCATGCCTAACAGGGACTGCAGCTGTCTCTTGGTGCAACTGTGTGAGGTGGTGAAGGCGTGAATGATCGCCCTAATCCGGGACAGCTTGTCAGGGGGGTAGGCTAGCCTGCATTTAGTGAGTATCAAGAGTTGTGCCTAGGAAGGTGATGGACCGTGCCGGGACTTCCACTTTATGCTCTGCTATTGAGATTGCCGAATGCTACTCTTAATTTGTCTAAATTAAAGTGATTGTAAAGGCAGAAGGTTTTCTATCTTAATGCATTATATGCATTAAGATAAAAAGCCTTCTGTGTGTGGCAGCCCCCTCAGCCCCCCTAATACTCACCCGAGCCCCATCTTAATCCAGTGATTTTGTAGGAGTGTCTTGGTTGCCATTGGCTCTTGCTGCTTTCAATCAAAGTCAGTCAGCCAATGAAGAGAGAAAGGGGATGGGCCCGGCCCTGACTCCGTGTCTGAATGGACACGGGGAGCTGTGGCTCGACTCGGGTGCCCCCATAGCAAGCTGCTTGCTGTGGGGGGCACTCAACATGAGGAAGGAGCCAGGAGAGCCGAAGAGGAATCTAAGAAGAGGAGGATCTAGGCTGTTCTGTACAAATTTTTGTTTGTTATTTTCAACTAAAAAAAACAAGACTTTAGTATCACTTTAATGTATAGCTGGGGCTTATTGAACGGGTGAAATAAAGAGCCTGTAGTTGTGCAGCAGATGAATAGACACACCCCTCCTAATATACTAGTCAACAAAATAATCTATGCTGGGGGCTATTATTGCAGCTACTGCACCAATGCTGAGGCTCATTGCAGAAACTGGCACTAATGCCGGGGACCATTGCAGAAACTTGCACCAATGCTGGTGGGTTATTATTGCGGAAACTGTCATCAATGCTGGGGGTTATTATTTCTGAAATTGACAGTAATGCTGGGGATCATTATTGCGGAAACTGATAGTAATACAGGTGATCATTATTGCCTTAACTGATAGTAATGCTGGGGATTGTTATTGAGAAAACTGACAGTAATGCTGGGGATTGTTGTCGCAGAAACTGGCACTGATCCTGGGGGTTATTTCCTGGGGGAGTTCTATTTTTTTCATATCATATTGTTATTTAAATTTGCTAGTTGCTTTATAGTTATTAACGGCACTAATATTGCCATTATATGCAGTGTTATATGGGGAAAAAAATATTGGGGGGGGGGGGGTGATACCATATTTTATCACCAGGTGACACCAACCCTAGTGACGCCACTGTCTAACTTCATTAACTTCATACACAAACATGATTATTCTGACTACAGGCCCAGTGGTCACAGTCTTGTTCCCCTCAGTTTCTTCAACCTTGTAGAGAGTTCACAAACAAAAATGTGTGGACATGTGAAGGGTATATTTTGGTATGTGATAGCAAGCAAGAGATACTCTGGGTATCTTGCTCCAAGTGATCTTGTCAAGGATAAATATTCAGGCTGTCTTCTGGAAATTCAGTGTTCTAGATGTGGGTATATAAGTGGGTTTGGCTAATATTAATTAGGGGTATATTAAGTTAATCAGCTTCATTGAATACATTATAAACTGGTATAAATATATCCTTGAAATATAAATAATCTAGAACTGTACCCCTGTTAAAGTGCCACATATATTTGGAGTATATTTTCTACTACCAGGGCAATTTGATAATATATGTTTGCAGCAGACCAAAATTTTCAGTGGGGTCTGTTACTATGGTTGTTAAATGTGTATAACTAGTTGGATATATGTATTAAAAAATAAGCAGAGTCAGGGTATATATACAGTGCCTTGAAAAAGTGTTCATACCACTTGAAATTTTCCATAGTTTGTCATGTTACAACCAAAAACGTAAATGTATTTTATTGGGATTTAATGTGATAGACCAATACAAAGTGGCACATAATTGTGAAGTGGAAGGAAGATAATAAATGGTTTTAAAAATGTATTACAAATAATTATGTGAAAAGTGTGGCATGCATTTGTATTCAGCACCCCCTGAGTCAATACTTTGTAGAACCACCTTTCATTGCAATTACAGCTGCAAGTCTTTTTGGGTATGTCTCTACCAGCTTTGCACATCTACAGAGTGACATTTTTGCCCATTATTCTTTGCAAAATAGCTCTGTCAGATTGGATGGAGAGCGTCTGTGAACAGCAATATTCAAGTCTTGCCGCAGATTCTCAATTGGATTTAGGTCTGGGCTGGACTTTGACTGGGCCATTCTAACACATGCATATGCTTTGATCTAAATCATTCCATTGTAGCTCTGGCTGTATGTTTAGGGTCGTTGTCATGCTGGAAAGTAAAACCCCGCCCCAGTCTCAAGTCTTTTGCAGATTCTAATGCTGCGTACACACGATCGGAATTTTGGTCGGAAAAAGCTCTGATGGTTTTTCCAACGGAATTCCGACGGGATTTCGCTCAAGCTGTCTTGCATACACATGGTCACACCAAATTCCGACCGCCAAGAACGCGGTGACGTAAAACACGTATGACGGGACTAGAAAAGGGAAGTTCAATAGGCAGTGCGCCACCCTTTTGGCTCCTTCTGCTAATCGCGTGTTTATCTCGTGTTAGTAGAAGTTTGGTGATTCACGATTCACGCTTTTCAGACTCCTGCTTTTTCAGATCATTTTACTGCTGTTCAGTTTGTGCTTGTGAGTTTGTATCTGGTTTTCAGTGCATGTAGTCAGTTCATATCTGTTTTTCAGTGCGTTCTTGTCCGCTCGTTACTGATTTTCAGCTCGCTCTTTACAGGCCTTGCTGTTCTTCAGTGCGTTCTGTTTAGTTCGTTCTGACCAACCGACCATTTTGAAGCCATGTTGCGGGTACGTGCTCATTGTAGAGTTCGTGCTGTGCAGGGGCTTGGTGTTGGGCTTCTATCTTTGACATAAGCCCAGTCCATGAACAGGGCGAGGAGGATTTCATGGACCAAGAATTGGTTGCTCCAGCATGACCAATTCTCTCACATGCCTTTGTTGCAGGGATATCAAGGAGAATAACCCTGATGATTTCAGGAATTTTCTTCGGATGACGGACACTGTTTTTCACCGTTTGTTGGCTTTGCTGTCCCCTTATATTAGCAGACACGACACCTGCATGCAGCAAGCCATCTCTTCCGAGCAGAGGCTAGTCACCACGTTGTGGTACTTGGTGACTCCGTTCTCTACAGGCATCTCCCCCAGGCTCTGGGGATCATTATTCCAGAGACCTGTTCTGCCATCATTCAGGCCCTGCAGAAGGACTATATTAAGGTAAGATTTCTCCTTTAACATCACATGCTGGAATTTTTAAAGGTTTGTTTTTTGTCCTTCATGCATATTTGCCTTCACTAACCTCCCCAGCATGCTATCCTGGGCCCATATACACCAAGCCTAGTCCCAGTAACAATGTATTTTGTCAGTCCCATTGCAGTACTTTACCCTAAACACCCCCTAAAATGTGTCCAAATGTTATTTGTGTCCTTAAATTCATGCATAGTGCAGGAGGCTTTTTTGGGGGGGGCTAAAATCATTTGGAACCCTCCCTCCCCCCAACCGCTAAGTCAACCGATACCAATCCTCTATTTGCTGACTTTGCCAAACCCATACACACTATACCTACCTTTTTTGTGGTCATATTTATGGAATTTACCAAAGCATGTAGTGAAAGGGCCTGTCTGAATACTTTCAAATGGTATTGTTTAAAGTTTTTTTCTCCTATTATCTTGATAGGTAATTGCAGAATGTAAAAATGTGCTTCCATTTGTACAGTGTGTATTCATATTTTTGTATTATGACACTTCTTACCTGTCCAGTGGGCTGCCAATAGTGTAAGTAAGGAGGGGCTGGCTAAAGTTACACACATTATTTATGCATTCAGCTCTCAATGAAGTGTTATATGAAGTTATAATTATGTTGGCCAAGAATGTTTGCGTCTAATCTGCTTGCAATGTTATGTGCAAAAGTACTAATTATTTTTTTTTTTGTTTGACTCCACAGTTTCCTTCAAACCCATAGGAATGGCAGACTGTGGCCTCCTAATGGCAATCGATGGGAAGCATGTCCACATCATCCCACCACTCCATTTGGGGTCATACTATTATAATTACAAGGGGTTTAATATTATTGTGTTGATGGCGGAGGTGTCTACGACATATGAGTTTCTGTATGTGGATGTGGGGAGGAATGGCCGGATGTCGGATGGTGGAGTCTTTGCCCGGACCGAATTCTATCGACGTCTCAAGAGTGATGGCTTGGGATTGCCACCTCCAGAGGAGAACGTGGAAGGACTGCCATTTGTCTTCATCGCAGATGAGGCATTCGGTCTGGGTGACTATGTGATGAGGCCATTCCCCCAGTGGACCCTCACCCAGGAGAAGAGGGTTTTTAATTACTGGTTGGCCAGAGCCAGAAGAGTCGTGGAGAATGCGTTTGGGATACTGGCCAGCCGGTTACGCCTATTTCAAACAGCCATAAATATGGCGGAGTACAAACTAAATCACATCATTTTATGTTGCTGCATCCTGCATAACTTTTTGAAACGCAATAATCCTAATTATGTGGCCTCAGTTGGGCGTGAGGCCATACTTCAGGAAACAATGATGGCCCTGGAAGCTGGCCATCCTGGCTTGCCCCCCCAAAGCACCCATGAAGTGGGAGAAAAATATGTAGAATAATTTACGGGTAGGGGGGCCATTGCTATGCCAGCAAATTTTGAATAAATTTTCTCTTTTATCAGATAAAATCTTGATTTTCATTTACTGCTTGAATTTATTTTTGCTGTCTCCTAGGTTCTCCTAGTGCACTTGTAGTTCCAAGTGGTTTTTCCATTATTAAATAACACCCATTGTCACTGTAAACACCAACTTAACACAAAAACTGGTATTGATCATTGAAAGAAGAAGCCACACATTGTTGAGTATGAAACCTTTTATTCCGTGCACATGCACATGTGCATTGTAAAACATATTTTGGTTCAAAACCCAAATTCTTGGTTTCATACAGTTTTAAGTTGTTTTTTTAGGGTACATAAACAGGCATGTTTCAAAACATAACATACACAACTCTGGAACTTACAAAGTTCAACATTAAAAAACTAAAGGCAATATCAGACATAATAGTGTTCAAAATGTGTTGATGTTGCCTTCATCAGATGGGGTGATGTCACCCCTGTAAAAGGCAAATTTTGAAGATGCACACAAATTGGGAGTCAAAATGGGGATTTTCCTCCTGATCCCATGCCTAATGTCAACATGTGCTATCTCCCATCAGGGGGGATCAATGGATGTGTTTTGGGGGTGCAACCACTTCCTTGCACCTACTCGAGTTTCGAGGAAGGGGTTGCAGCCACAAAACATGTACATTAATATCCCCTGGTGGCAGATAATACATGTTGACACACCGTGTGCATCTTCAAAATTTGGCTTTTAAAATTTATAAAAAATTTGTCCGCAAATATCAAAAATGGTGCCATTTTTTGGGTATTTATATTCTTCCTAGTACATCAATCATGTTCTTCAGTTTTTGTTCTATCTCATTTGTTTTTTGCTTTACAAAGTCTAAATCCTGACTACAAAACATGATGGATTAGCCTTTGGGCACTGTCACTGGTGAAATGATTGTGATTGTTTTTCCACAACCTGCACATCACCTAAAATAAAAAATACACACCATGTATTAAAAATATGCTGGCATACATCTATTACCTGAATCTGTGGTGTCAGACACTCACCTGTTGTGGTGACAATTTCCACCACCTCTCCTTTCTCCACATCTTCAGGTTGTGACCTCTGTTCCCCTTCTTCAGGAGGTGGGGGTCCCTGGTGTCCTCTGATGTCCCGAGTCTTTTCTCCCCTATGAGAATGAAACAAAGGTATACTTAGCACACTGAAATTTAAGGCCAGATATATGAATATGAAACATTGCTTGGAAGTGGGGTACAATTGTCTGTTTTGGCAGAGTTCAAAGCTGAAGACATGATTGTTTCCCTTACCAAAGCTGGAATACTTACCTTTTTTGGACAAGTTTCACACATGGAGAGACCCCTAGTATCCACTGGAGCACCTGTGTGGGACACCCTAAACAGTTTGTTCTTGTGTCCCACACTAGTGCTCCAGAGTCCAGACGTGTAAACTTCTGCTGAGTGTCCTCTCCATTACACTAAATCAAGTTTTCAATTCATTCTAGTTTCAAACATATCTAGACAACAATGTCCTAAACTTCTTTTTAGACAAATTATCATGAACAAATGTAGTTAACCCTGTATCTGGAAAAAACATTGTATTTAGTTGGCAAACAAACAATGTTTACTACGACCGATTACTGCCCACGAACATGAAAGTAGCCATTTTAAACTGTCCAACAGTAAAGAAAATCACATGGAGCAGCATGCAAGTAATAATAAGAGTAGGAACACATGACAACTACTTACTTTTTAGAAGCACTTTCTTGATCTTTCTGTATTGATCCTGCTCCTTTATTTTAAGGTCTGACCAGCGTTTCCTCAATTGCTCCTTGGATCGTCGTTCCCCAAAATTCCTGTGCAGACTCTTCACAACTTTAGTCATGATCTTAGCCGTTCTCTCATTAGGGTTGGTGTACGATCCATAATTCCCATCATAGTCGGCCCTCTTCAATATGTCCACCATCTCCACCATTTTGACAAAGGACATATTTGAGGCCTTAAATCTCCTAGTGGATCGGGACGTTTCTGGCTCCGGGCTTTCCTCCTTGTCGTTACTGCTATTATGCACCTGCTGTGTCTCCGCCATGTTCCTCTCCCCCACTACGATGAAAGAGACGGGGCGGGGAATATTCTAGAAAGAACGTCAGGGGCGGGCGTGGCGGGTGGAGTTTCATGCATGCACAGTGTATATAAAGATAACATGCGTGTGTCGTACGTACGATCTGTGTGCGGAGAAGGGAGGAATGAGAGCGACGAACGTAATAATGAAGGCAGCGTTTTAACTTGGGACATGAGTGCCCTATACTGATTCTATTTTGAGGCCTATATTGGGATAAGATTAGGAGAGTTTAGCCTGATATTAGTGTTTTTGTATTTTATTTGGTCTTGCAGCAAAAATGAAACAATTTAAAGACCCAGACTTCCTCGGCGAATTCATAGACAGATACAGGGATATGCGCAATTTGTGGGAGGTGAAAAACCCATTATATCGCAACAAACCAGTAAGGAAGGCATCGCTGGAGAAACTGCTGGAATTTGTGAAGACTCGGGTCCCCGACGCAGACATCGAGTTTGTGGATAAGAAAATTGGTAGCTTGAGAAGCATGCATAGGAAGGAGCTTTAGAAGGTCCAGAAGTCCCTGAGATCAGGAGCAGCAGCAGAAGATGTGTATGTACCCAGTCTGTGGTACTACAACAGGATGCGTTTTCTAGAAGACCAGATTGAAGCCAGGGAATCACTTTCGACTCTTCTGGCCCCCCTTCCATCCACCCTTCCCTCAACCCCATGTGGGGCTTCCAAGGAGCAACCTGGGCCTTCCATCCTGGAAGAAATTGAGGAGCCCAGATGGAGCCAGGTATAGTATTTTTAAATATATTTTTTGTGGGAAAATGATTGTTGTTAACTAGATGTTATTATTGCTAACAAATGAATGATTTAACAAAAAGTGTTTTACAGATCAATAGACAGTAGGGGCCAAAAATGATTGTGACAAGAATGAAAAATGCTGGGGTCAGAATGAGTCTTTTATATTTATTAACATTCAATTTGCAACAGTCATGAGCTGAAAATTGTGTGTGATTGATGAACCAAAAACTAAAACTATGTCCCTTTTTCATACACAGGAAGACCTCAGCCAGGACGAGGCTCTGGAATGTGGCACAGAGTAGGAGGCAGGAGTTAGTGTCAGCCAGGAGGTGGCGGGGCCCAGCCTCACCCAATCCCAGGTCCCTTCCCTCCGCCTTCCAACCAAAAGGCCCAGGAAGGGGAGGAACATGGATGAGGCAGCACTTGTCCTCATTAAGGAGGCTAATGACGCCCTGAAAGCCCCCCTTGACGCTGTAGAGGCCTATGGCATCTATATAGCCTCAAATTTGCAGCAAATGGAGGAGGGCCGATGCCGCAAATGCACAAAAATCATTTCTGAGGCCATCCATAAGGGGTTGAGTGGCCAAATGACGGATGACGTCCACTTATGTACACTCGCCCATCCTCCTCCTTCTCCTGCCACCTCCAGAGCCACAGCCTGTAGGAAAGGCTGCAGGGCAGCGTGGAGGGAAGGTTGCATGGAAGACAAAAAAGTGATTGCCTGGGTTCAGTCTGGTCTGACAGAACACGCAGCCTGTTGTAGTACCACAGCCTGGGGACATACATGTCATCTGCTGCTGTTCCTGATCTCTGTTCCTGATCTCTGGGAGTCCGGGACCAGATTGTGCTCCCTTCCATATGGACTTCTCAAGCTACCAATTTTTTTATCCACAGAATTGATGTCTGCCCTGGGAGCCAAAGGCTTCGCAAATTCCAGCTGTTTCTCCAGGGTTGCCTTCCCTCTTTATTTTGTTATTATGAGCCAGAATAAATTGCGATTTTTGGTTATGAAAATACTTGCCGATGTGTTTTTCTTCAAATAGGACAGTTTTTTTTTGAGTAGGCAGGTACATTTCAAAAATACAATGTCTAATTAACAAGGGACACCAAGCAACCTCCTTGAGGTTTACAAATACAAGATAATAATGGTGTTGTGGAAACGTGACATACAAAAAAAAAATATGGAGATGACTATAAAATAATTTAAAAACAAAAAATACAACAGGAGATCTTGATTAAAAAAAAAAAAATGACTATAAAAATTAATTCTAAACATTATTAGGAAGATCTGGCTTGAAAAACAAAAAAGATTATTCAGGAGATCACGAGAAATAATATCAGTTTGTGAGAACTCTGTGTGAGCAGCAAAACAACTTCATTCTTCTAGCATTATAAAGAAGAAGCTGCATTGAAGGATTTAAAAATTTGCAGTGTGGCGAATGTGCCATCTCCATTACGAACGGTCGTTTTACCAGACTGAGCGGCTCCGTCTCGTACTTGATTCTGAGCATGCGTGTTTTTTTGCGCGTCGAAATTGCATACACACGAATGGAATTTCTAACTTTTTCTGTCGGAAACATTGAGAACATGCTCTCAATCTTTTGCTGGCGGAAATTCGGCCAGCAAAAGTCCGATGGAGCATACACACGGTCGCATTTTCCAACCAACAGTTCTCATTGGTCTTTTGCTGGCCGAATTTCGATCGTGTGTACGCAGCATGACAGGTTTTCTTCTAAGCAACAAAAAGTACAGCTAGAAGATTTATATCGTGTTGTCATCTGGAGTCGCACGCTACTATTTCTGAATCACACTTTGCGTTTATTTGGACATTCATTTATTAGTTCACCTGTATTATTTGCTCACTCACATTTATATTTATTATTGCACGTGCACTTTTCTATCACTGTTTAAAAATATTTTCGGGTTGCTATTTCCAGTCGCACTGTATTGCCTATATTTACTTATAATAATTTTTGATTTTATGTGTATGCAATTAATATTAGGAGTCCACACATATTGTGTATTTATTATTTATTATTGCTCTTTATGCACATTGCACTTTCATTAGTGAGGTATTCTTTGTTTTGCCGCACAGTACCTTGCCATTGTTATGTGTATTTAAAGTCGCACTGGATAGAGTCTTCTTTTGAATTGCTTCATTTTTACATTAGGAGTCCACACAATTTGTTCCTTTATTGTTCAATATTGCTACATATGCCCATTGCACTTTTATTGGTGAGATATTGCCACTCACTTTATTATTGCACGTTACAATGAGGACTGTTGCTTATATTCACATTTATTGAATATTGAGTCTTATATAATCTGTCACTATAATTTTAGATGAGGTAGCGCCACATATATAATTATTTAAGGTTTTCTTCGAAGATTGCCCTGTATTTGGTTCCATCCATCCACCCATCTTCCCATAAACTCTGACCAGCTTCTCTGTCCCTGCTGAGGAAAAACATCCTCACAACATGATGCTGCCACCACCATGTTTCACGGTGGGGATAGTGTGTTCAGGGTGATGTGCAGTGTTAGTTTTCCAATAAATAAGATGTTATATGTGCCCACCTAAAAACAACAACACTCTGCGCCTAGTGCAATGTATCCAACAGTATATATGCAGCACATAAAATAAATAAATAAGTAAATAAATGAATAGCAGCTACTTGAATATCAGATTGCAATGAAAGGCAATAGAGAATAAATTAAATGAATAAAGTTTTTCAATATTGCAGCAGCGTTGTATGCCCCAAATTATAGTAAGGGCACACTTCTCAGTTAAGTTCATTAAGTTCAATGAATACGGTGGTAGGAATTCTACTAATGGGTATTGCTGTATTCTGTGAGGGTAGTTATTCCTTTCACCAAGTGATACACCACGTGCGGGGAACCCCAATGAAAACGCACTCACCAGAAATCCAACCAATATCAGCCTTGAATAGTAATAGCAGGTCTGCACCACTTTCCAAACGACCACCAGATATCAGTCTTACTCTTGGTAGTAATGGGTATTGCTGTATTCTGTGAGGGTAGTTATTCCTTTCCCCTGGGGACGTGACGCACCGGAAGTGAGGCATGCGCTCCAACAACCGGGGAAGAATCAGGAAGTGTGTAGCTGTAGTCATGCACAGCGAGCGCTCCTGACATCTTTTCCGATTGGAGGAAGCAACAGGCACAGGGCACTTTTCTATTTTGCTCTTTTTTAATGATTCTTTGGTACGCATGTTACTTAAGGGGGATATTTGGATGTTTTAATAAAGTGTTTTAGCAATATCACACTATGTGGACATTCCATTTCTCCCACATATCTTATTGGAGCTACCAAGAGTAAGACTGACATCTGGTGGTCGTTTGGAAAGTGGTGCAGACCTGCTATTACTATTCAAGGTTGATATTGGTTGGATTTATGGTGAGTGCGTTTTCATTGGGGTTCCCCGCACGTGGTGTATCACTTGGTGAAAGGAATAACTACCCTCACAGAATACAGCAATACCCATTACTACCAAGAGTAAGACTGACATCTGGTGGTCGTTTGGAAAGTGGTGCAGACCTGCTATTACTATTCAAGGCTGATATTGGTTGGATTTCTGGTGAATGCGTTTTCATTGGGGTTCCCCGCATGTGGTGTATCACTCGGTGAAAGGAATAACTACCCTCACAGAATACAGCAATACCCATTAGTAGTATTCTTACCACCGTATTCATTAAACAGTGTTAGTTTTCCACCACTTATAGTGTTTTGCTTTTAGGCCCGTAAAGTTCAATTTTGGTCTCTGACCAGAGCACCTTCTTCCACATGTTTGCTGTGTCCCCCACAGGGCTTCTCGCAAACTGCAAACGGGACTTCTTATGGCTTTCTTTTAACAATGGCTTTCTTCTTACCACTCTTCCATAGATGCCAGATTTGTGGAGTGCATGACTAATTAATAGTTGTCCTGTGGACAGATTCTCCCTTCTGAGCTGTGGATCTCTGCTTTTCTGATTAATGCTCTCCTTGCCCGGCCTGTCAGTTTAGTTGGACGCCCATGTCTTGGTAGGTTTGCAGTTGTGCCATACTCTTTCCATTTTTGGATGATGGATTGAACAGTGCTCAGTGAGATGTTCAAAGCTTGGAATATTTTTTTTATAATCTAACCCTGCTTTAAACCTTTCCACAACTTTATTCCTGACCTGTCTGGTGTGTTCCTTGGCCATCATGATGCTGTTTGTTCACGAAGGTTATCTAACAAAACTCTGAGGGCTTCACAGAACATCTTTATTTACACTGAGATTAAATTACACACAGGTGGGATTTTTTTACTAATTAGTTGACTTCTGAAGGCAATTGGTTCCACTAGATTTAGGTTAGGGGTATCAGAGTCTTAAAGGGGGCTGAATACAAATGCACAGCATACTTTTCACATATTTATTTGTAAAAAAAATTGAAAGCCATTTATCATTTCCTATCCACTGCACAATTATGTGCCACTTTGTGTTGGTCTATCACATAAAATCCGAATAAAATACATTTACGCCTTTGGTTGTAACATGACAAAATGTGAAAAGTTTCAAGGGGTGTGGATACTTTTTCAAGCCACTGTATATGAAAATTAGAGTAAGTCACTCCTGCTGTGTCTCTGGGCTCACATCAATACAGGGCTCCCAATATTTCAATAAAATAAATATAAAAAAATTAGGATGCAATCTCCATATCTTGCAATGATTTTTTACTTCAAAATTCCATCTTCATACAAAGGTAAAAGACAAGTAATGCTCTTCATAAAGCTGCATGTGTACATCTGCTGTTTGTCTGCTCTATATAGCTATACAAGGTGTAACTACACAGGTGTATCCCATTAACCATTCTAAATACTAAACTTATGCTGGCCATACACTATACGACAAATCGGCTGAAATTCGGTCATTTGGCCAGTTCGTTTGTTTTTCAGTCAGTTAATGGGCACAAAATCGGTAATCGTTGGAACGCTTTTGAGCCGAAAAAACTAAGGACAAGTTTGGAAATTTGCTGCCGAACTAATGATAAATTGAAAGGTTAATGTGTTTCCCGTTTGCTGTTTGCGCTAGGTATATGTAAAAAACAAACAAACATGCATTCATTTATGTCCACTGAACGATTTATCGGTCATTACATGATGGCACTATCGATTGCTCTCATGGCCGAATGTTCGGCCAATTTTTCATATAGTGTATGGCGAGAATAAGTGCTAGCAACAATTGTTCTATACAATTAAAGTGAAAATACCCTACCGGATTGAGACAACTACATACAATAGTTCTCTAAGAAACAATACATTGTATCAACCCCCACCACCATTACACTCCAGGAAATGTAAAAAAAACATAATTCAGCCAAAACAAGGCTCCATTCCTCTTTTAATAATTATATATATATATATATATATATATATATATATATATATATATATACACACACACACATACAGTATCCCACAGAAGTGAGTACACCCCTCACTTTTTTGTAAAGATTTTATTATATCTTTTCATGTGACAACACTAAAGAAATGACACTTTGCTATAATGTAAAGTAGTGCGTGTACAGCTTGTAGAACAGTGTAAATTTGCTGCCCCCTCAAAATAACTCAACATGCAGCCATTAATGTCTAAACCTCCGGCAACAAAAGTGAGTACACCCCTAAGTGAAAATGTCCAAATTTGGCCCAATTAGCCATTTTCCCTCCCCGGTGCCATGTGACTCGTTGGTGTTACAAGGTCTCAGGTGTGAATGGGGAGCAGGTGTGTTAAATTTGGTGTTATCGCTCTCACTCTCTCATACTCTCTAAATACTGGTCACTGGAAGTTCAACATGGCACCTCATGGCAAAGAACTCTCTGAGGATCTGAAAAAAAAAAGTGTTGCTCTACATAAAGATGGCCTAGGCCATAAGAAGATTGCCAAGAGACCCTAAAACTGAGCTGCAGCACGGTGACCAAGACCATACAGCGGTTTAACAGGACAGGTTCCACTCAGAACAGGCCTCGCTATGATCGACCAAAGAGGTTGAGTGCACGTGCTCAGCGTCATATCCAGAGGTTGTCTTTGGGAAATAGACGTATGAGTGCCAGCATTGCTGCAGAGGTTGAAGGGCTGGGGGATCAGCCTGTCAGTGCTCAGACCATACGCCCAGGGGCGGACTGATAACTCATGGGGCCCCCGGGCAATAGGAGATTATGGGGCCCCCAGGCAGTCAGAGATTATGGGGCCACACAGTAAACACACACACAGTATACAATCACACAGTATTCACATGCATGTACACACAGTATACACAGACAGATGTTAAAAAAACACAGATTTATACATACTGTCTCTGATTTTACTGAGGCTGGCAACCCTGATGGGGCCCCCTAGTGGCCCAGGGCCCTCGGGCAGTGCCCGAGTGGCTCAATGGTCAGTCCGCCCCTGCATACGCCGCATACTGCATCAAATTGGTCTGCATGGCTGTCGTTCCAGAATTAAGCCTCTTCTAAAGATGATGCACAAGAAAGCCCGCAAACAGTTTGCTGAAGACAAGCAGACTAAGGACATGGATTACTGGAATCATGTTCTGTGGTCTGATGAGACCAAGATAAACTTATATGGTTCAGATAGTGTCAAGCGTGTGTGGCGGCAACCATGTGAGGAGTACAAAGACGATTGTGTCTTGCCTACAGTCAAGCATGGTGGTGGGAGTGTCATGGTCTCGGGGCTGCATGAGTGCTGCCGGCACTGGGGAGCTACAGTTCATTGAGGGAACCATGAATGCCAACATGTGCTGTGACATACTGAAGCAGAGCGTGGGCTGTGAGTGAATGTGGACTTTGAGAGCACGTGGACTGAGAGTACACGAGTGCTGTGAGTGCACGTGGGCTGTGAGTGCATGTGGGCTGTGAGTGCACGTGGGCTGTGAGTGCCTGTGTATTGTATTGTTGAGTATCTGTGTATTGTTTTGTTGAGTACCTGTGTATTTTTGAGTATTAGTGTCAGGATGCTAGTTGTTAGTTAATTTGGACAGGGTATAATCCTCAATCCCCATTAAATTAGTAGGTATGATGCCTGGCGGATGTAGAGATGCGACTCGGTGTACATCTTGCTGTGAAAAATGTAAGCACATTGTTTCAATGGAAGCCCAGGTTCTGAATCTAGGGAAGCAACTGTCAACACTGAAACCCTCCATACTGAAGAAGAGTCGGGATTGTTCCAGGCAGGTGCTGGCAGGAGCCAGCACAGATGCAGATAAAGAGGGGCAGGCATTAAAGCAGAGTAGATGGTTGACAGTCAGGATGGATAGAGGGGAAAGAGTCGGGGAGGCCGTTCCTGGGCTGGAGCATCCCAATAACTACACCCCATTGAGTGACATTGGTGAAACCAGTCAGGGACCAGCTCTGCTGGAGCTGAGTGACTCCCCTAGCTGCCAGGGGAATAACTCCTCCAGTGAGGGTAGGAGTAAAGCCAAAGGAAAGGAAAGACAGATTCTGGTGGTGGGGGACTAAATTCTTAGAAGGACAGAGAGGGCAATCTGTCACAAAGACCTGAAGCGCCGAACTGCATGTTGTCTACTGGGCACTCGGATTTGGCACATCATGGATCTGGTGGACAGATTACTGGAAGGGGCTGGGGAAGACCCGGCTGTCATGTTGCATGTTGGCACCAATGACAAAGTCAGAGGTAGATGGAGTGTCTTAAAAAATGATTTTAGGGACTAGGCTAAATTGAGGAAAAGGACCTCCAAGGTAGTATTCTCTACTACCGATACCTCGAGCCACACCAGAAAGGCAGTGGGAGATTAGGGAAGTAAACAAGTGGCTGAGGAGCTGGTGTAGTAAGGAGGGGTTTGGGTTCCTGGAGAACTGGGCCAACTTCTCAGTCGGTCACCAGCTCTATAGAAGAGACGGACTGCACCTAAATGAGGAGGGTGCAGAACTGCTGGGAGTGAAAATGGCTGAAAAGTTAGAGGGGCTTTTAAATTAGGTGACGAGGGGGAGGGTCCAGACATAGAGATAGCCAGTGTGGAATGTAATTCAGTGGGTAGTATTGGGGGCATTAGTGGTAGGTTGACCAAAGCACCTAAACCCAAGGTAAGTATAGTAACAAGTCCTATTTGCAACCTCAGAACACCCAATAAGAAGACAGTATGAGACCAGTCTAAACTACGTGGCATGTTCACCAATTCCATGTCTGGCAGACAATATGGGAGAACTAGAGCTACTGTTGTACGAGGAGGATTTCGATTTTGTAAAAATTTCAGAGACTTGGTTCAACAGCTCTCATGATTGGCTGGCAACCATTCAAGGGTATTCTCTATATTGCAGGGATAGAGAGGGTAATAAAGGGGGAGGGGTATGCCTGTATATCAAAAATTACGTGCAAGTGAATGTGAGAGATGACATCACTAAGGGAGCAAGGGAGGAGGTGGAATCCTTATGGGTAGATCTGCAAAGGGATGAAACTAACGGGAAAGTAATACTGGGAGTATGTTATAGGCCCCCTAACCAGAGGGAGGAGGTGGACCTCCTATTGAAATTTGGATTAGCGGCAAAGATGGGAAGTGTCATCATAATGGGGGACTTTAATTATCCAGACATAGACTGTGGGGAAGAAACCACGCATTCATCTAAGGCGTGCCAGTTCCAAAATGTCTTGCAGGACAATTTCATGGGTCAGATGGTAAATGCACCAACTAGAAACAAAGGGTTACTAGACCTACTGATTACCAACAATACAGACCTGATCACGGATGTTAGGAAACAGCAATCACAAGTCAATTAGTTTCAGTATAAATCACACTATAGCAAACATAAGGGGAATACAAAGACACTGAATTTCAAAAGAGCCAACTTCCCTAAACTATGAGCCTTGCTAGAAGATAGAAATTGGAATAAAATCTTAGGAACAAAGAACACGGAGGAGAAATGGGTATGCTTTAAGAGCATATTAAATAGGGGCGTTAGCCAGTGCATTTCAATGGTAAATGAATTTAAAAGAGCTAAGAAAAGTTCCAGGTGGCTTAATTCCAACGTAAAAATGCATATACAAGCAAAGGAGAAGGCCTTCAAAAATTACAAGGCTGAGAGATCATCATCAGGATTCCAACTTTACAAAGAATGCAACAAGAAATGTAAGGGTGCAATCAGGGTGGCTAAGATAGAACACGAAAGGCACATAGTGGAGGAGAGTACATAAATAGTAAGAAAGGGTGCTCAGATCATATTGGTCCCCTAAAGAATGATGAAGGGAATCTGGTTACTAAGGATGGAGAGATGGCGAAGGTATTACATTTATTCTTCTCCTCAGTCTTCAAGAGGGAATCAGGGGGCTTCAATATTCAAACTGCAATATTTATCCTCATATCATGTCACAGGAAGCACCCTCATGGCTAACAGAGGACACAATTAGAAATAGACTTGAAAGACGTAACATTAATGAGTCACCGGGACCTGATGGCTTGCACCCGAGGGTCCTTAAGAAACTCAGTCATTTCCAGACCATTGTTCCTAATTTTTACGAACAGTCTACCGACTGGATGGTACCAGCTGATTGGAGAAAAGCCAATGTAGCACCAATATTTAAAAAAGGGCCGAGTTACATCCCTGGGAATTACAAACCAGTTAGCCTAACATCAATTATATGCAAGCTCTTGGAGGGGATGATAAGGGACTATATACAAGATTTTAGTAATGACAACAGTATCATTATCAATAATCAGGATGGATTCATAAAGAATCATTCTTGCCAAACCAATCTATTAACCTTCTATGAGGAGGTGAGCTGCCATCTACTGTAGATAAAGAAGGCCCGTAGACGTGGTGTATCTGGATTTTGCAAAAGCATTTGATACAGTTCCCCATAAATGTTTACTGTACAAAGCAGTGGCGACTGGTGCTCAACATTTTTGGGGGGGCGCAAACAAACTGAAAAATACTCTAATAATTGCAGCGATTGCGCCCATCAAATGCAGCCACTGCACCCATCATATGCAGCCACTGCGCCCATCATATGCAGCCATTGTGCCCATCATATGCAGCCACTGTGCCTATCATATGCAGCCATTGTGCCCATCATATGCAGTCACTGTGCCCCATCATATGCAGCCAATTGTGCCCATCATATGCAGCCAATTGTGCCCATCATATGCAGCCACGTGTGCCCATCAAATGCAGCCACTTGTGCCCATCAAATGCAGCCACTTGTGCCCATCAAATGCAGCCACTTGTGCCCATCATATGCAGCCATTGTGCCCATCAAATGCAGCCACTTGTGCCCATCATATGCAGCCACTTGGGCCCATCAAATGCAGCCACTTGTGCCCATCATATGCAGCCACTGTGCCCACCGACCCCCCCCACTCGCGGGGCTCATGGCTCGCGGCTCTGACACCCCCCCGCGCAGCTCTGACATTGTGGCACTTACCGCCGGGCAGCAGCTCCTCAGTGCACCAGAGCGGCGGCTCTGGTGCAGTGTATGTCTCCGAGTCCTCCACTCCTCTTCCTAAGCGGCAGGCATCCAATAGGGTGGCCTGGCACTTTGGCCAATCAGGAAACAGGTCTGATGCCTTGCCTCCTGATTGGCGGGGAGGAAGGTTTGTTTGAAAATAGCGAAAATGTATTTGCTTCCGTCACACAATTGGATGGGATCAGGGGACACTCTCTGGGCCCCGAGCCCACCCGAGCCCACCCTGTTTTGAAGTCTATTAGAGCCTCTGGCTCTAATCAGGTGCTTCAAAAAGTACCACACCCTCCCGCCATAGGAATTCATGCGTCCGGAGTCCTGAAAGGGGCTGGGCGCATGGATGGGGGGCGGCGCCCGTGGGCCAACAGTGCACGGGCCACCACTGGTACAAAGTAAAGTCAGTTGGCATGGGCCATAGGGTGAGTACATGGATTAAAAACTAGCTACAGGGGCGAGTTCAGAGGGTAGTGATAAATGGGGAGTACTCGGAATGGGCAGGGGTGGAAAGTGGGGTCCCCCAGGATTGTGTCCTGGGACCAATCTTATTTAATTTATTCATAAATGACCTGGAGGATGGGATAAATAGTTTAATCTCTGTATTTGCAGACGATACTAAGCTAAGCAGGGCAATAACTTCTCTGCAGGATGTGGAAACCTTGCAAGAAGACCTTAACAAATGAATGGGGTGGGCAACTACATGGCAAATGAGGTTTAATGTGGAAAAATGTAAAATGATGAATTTGGGAGGCAAAAATATGAATGCAATCTACTCACTGGTGGTAGAACCTCTGGGGGAATCTAGGATGGAAAAGGACCGGGGGGTCCTAGTAGATGACAGGCTCAGCAATGGCATGCAAGCAGGGGTGCTGCAAGCAAAGCACACAGAATATTGGCATGCTTAAAAAAGGGGATTAACTCCATAGATAAAACTATAATTCTCACACTCTACAAGACTCTGGTCTGGCCTAACCTGGAGTATACTGTCCAGTTCTGGGCATCAGTCCTCAGGAAGGATGTACTGGAACAGGAAAGAGTCCAGAGAAGGGCAAAAAAATGAATAAAGGGTCTGGAAAGGTTACGAGCACTGAACTTGTTCTCTCTAGAGAAGAGACGCTTGAGAGGGGATATGATTTCAATGTACAAATACCGTACTGGTGACCCCACAATAGGGATAAAACTTTTCTGTATAAGGGAATTTAATAAGATACACGGACATTCACTAAAATTAGAAGAAAAGCGGTTTAACCTTAAACTGTGTAGAGGGTTCTTTACTGTAAGAGTGGTAAGGATGTGGATGTCCCTTCCACAGGCAGTGGTTTCAGCGGGGAGCATCAATAATTTCAAAAAACTTCTAGATAACCACCTGAATGACCACAACATACAGGGATATACACTGTAATACTGGCATAAAATCACATACATAGGTTGGACTTGATGGACTTTTGTCTTTTTTTCAACCTCGCTTTTTACTTAGGGGTGTACTCACTTTTGTAGTCAGCGATTTAGACATTAATGGCTGTGTGTTGAGTTATTTTGAGGGGATAGCAAATGTACACTGTTATTCAAGCTGTACACTCACTACTTTACAATGTAGCAAAGTGTAATTTAGGTATAAAATATTTACAAAAATGTGAGGGGTATACTCACTTTTGTGAGATACTGTATACATACACAAGCATACATACATGCACATATATACTGCAAACCTCACTGCTAGGGATCTTTTTGTGTGCAGTGTGAAAGGCAAGGTTGCTTCCCACAGAAGGCACTTAAATTGGAAGCTATGACGACGTACAGATTGAAGTCGCCCACGGCTACCAGCCGTTAAATACAACAATCTGCAAGAGAAGATCTGCAACTAAAAAATTCTGGGTATAATGTAGAGCCAATGTCTGACACATACTGGCTACTACATAACACCATTGTAGCTACATTGCAGAACACAAACATCTTGGTGTTTCAGGTCTTGGTAAAAAAATAAAAATAATAATAAAAAAAGGTTTAAAAATATATCAGGATTATATGCACAGTTGTAGTAATTAACAAATTATGAACATTTATTAAAAAAAATACATTTTTTAGTGTCACAATCCAAATGTCATTCTCCCATTTTTTCCTAGTGAAGGGTGATATACAGATGATATAATTACATACATACAGATGTTTCTAAAGAATCAGTTTATGGTAAAAAGTACATTTTGCCAACAGTATTCATTATATTCATTAAAAATGGACAACAATTAATATACTCAAGCATAGCCATGGTATACTCCTATGTAGATACAGTACATGGCAAGTAGGGTGAAAAAGAAAATGATACACATTTTTATGCTGGTATATCATGCAAATTATATAATATATTAAAACTTAAAGTAGGCAAAACTTTTTTTTTCATTTTGAATAGTGTAAGGTAGGGTTATAACCCCTATAAGGTTTATTTCTGCCCTCTTTGTCCCAGTGGGGAGATTTCCCTTCACTTCCTGTCCCATAGCCAAAACAGGAAGTAAGGGGAAATCCCTGCAAATTAGGGGAATCTCTTGGGGGACCCCCAGGTCACCAGAACTAGTATCCCCATTGGAAGATTTCCCCACTTTTACTTTTCTGGGGACGACCCAAAATTTGGGATTTCCTTTTAATTTCAATGCTAATGGTAAACATAACAAATGGAGAGGGTGAATCTACCTAACGGGGGCACAGACAGCGATAAAAACTGACAGGGGTTCTAATCCCTCTCCACTCTATCCAAAACGTAAAAAAAAGTTTTGCCTTTAGTTGTACTTTAACTTATGTCAAAACTTTAAAAAAATGTAACTGCTTTGCACAAAAACCTTATGTAACAAATACATTAATATTTTAATTATTATTCAAAACTAATGTAGATTTGAAGTGAAAACATGTTCATTAGGACTGCTGTTACCATTTTTGTCAGAACAAAAACATGCTTTGGTCCAGTTCCTATACTTTGTAACTTGTAAATTTTACAATACAACATGAAAAGGAGAAAATAACACTTCAGATCTGTAGATTTGTGCTATTTTCATGCAGTTTTTTCAATTATGTAAAGCTGTCAGTGAATGGGTTGCAGAGTGAGATGCATTAATTAAATGAATGTACAGCCAATTCTCCACTGAACTGCACACAAGAATGCACTGGACTAGTTTTACGTAGGCTTTACAACATATAAATTTACCTAAAGATGTGCAAAATTGCTGGGTATTTGAATTACTGAGCAATCCATGGGTCGATCTCCAAATGCAGATGCCTTTAAAGAACCGTCATAAAAGATCTGCCACATATGGGCATGCTGTTACATGGAAGATAAATCACAATTTCCCATAGATTCACTAGTTTACTGCAGAACTGAACAATCACAAATGGATGGATCATCAATATAATATATATATAAGTCATATGTTCTGGGCTTTCAGCTCATAGGGTAGTAAAAGCATTAAGAAATTAAGACCTGGAAAGCATAAAAACTAGCTGGCCAGGATCACCATCTATAAAATAGGACGATTTATGCTCCAGTATTATGGTGGCTTCTATGATGGATCTTTGCCATCTGTTCTTGGAAGTCATATTATTTCCCACATCACTCACATGCCAAAACAGACAGTCCTATATGTAATAAATGTGTAGTAGTCAGCAGACTGCTGCAGATAAGATTTTGTAGCAACCAACCACATTGCATTTTTTTAAAATCTTAAATTAATTTATTTACCTAAGCTGCTAAATTTTACTCACCTTGTCACATTTGTTTGTAGAACACGAGAGTAGCAGTCACTAAGGATTTCTCCACGGCCCAGAATTCATAATAATTATACCAGAATTCTGCAAACTATCCTTTCCAAACTATCCTTTCCTAAGTGCAGGGGTGGTGTCTCTCTTCCCCACTTGTTATATTCTCACGCAGCTTCTTTACTCAGAGCGGTTGACTGGTATCATGGCCTATCCACCAAATTGTGGACTCAGCTAAAGAATGATCTTATCTCCTCGGATCTTACATCCTTACTGTGGTTGGAACCAGATCAGAGACCCTCTAAAGTTTTATTACCCTTCACCATACTCACTACTTAACAGACATGGGATACTTATTTACGTAAGGGCTTATTCTCCTCCAGACCCAGTCCTCTGACCCCATTTTTAGGGCTAGCTTCTTTTTCTCCCACGCGACTAGCTCTAAGTTTCTCAGCAGGCATCGCTGAGACGATCCTCTTTTAAGCCATACCCTATGTGGCCGGACTCTCATCTCCCTATCTCAGATGCTCCCTTCCTGTCATAGCTCATCGTGTGCATGGCTGGAATATACACAGCTGAAACATTATTTGAATACAAGGCCCTTTATTGACCTCCTAACATGGCCTTGCACTGCTTTTGAACTGTTGCTTTCACAAACCTCTAAACCAGATGACACACTTTCGGAGATATACCGGATCTTGTTGAGGGAGTCCTACCCACACCCAACTTCATTTCTTTTGAAATGGGAGCAGGAACTACAAATATCATCGGAAGATATGGACTGGGACAAAATACTGGCTGTTTCATACAAACTATATCTTCTCACGCGCATGCAATTATCGGATCTTGCCTGGGTGGTATCACTGCCCTACACTTTTACATAAAATTGATCCATCTATCCCTGATACCTCCTCGCGATGTTTATGGGAGTCTGGCACCATGACCCATATTTGGGGCACATGTCCAAAAATTATCATGTTTTGGGATAAAATATTACGCTTTTTTGATCGATTGGTGGGTGATACCATCCCAAATGAACCTCAGAATACAGTGTTATTCATGTTGCCAGGCTCTTATAGACAAATTAAAAGAAACTTAACTAGGCCTTTTCTCACAGCAGCTCGTTCTGTGATAGCCAGGCATTGGTGCCAAACAGAGGCTCCATCAATGGCTGAATGGGCTTGTGAATTGGACAAGATCAAGCTCATAGAGCATATGGTCACATGGGATGAGGATAAATCTGACTAACATAAACGTATGTGGACAGTATGGTCTCATTTCAAATATTCCTCTGATTTTGACTCCTTTAGCTCTAACAATGTCTGAGGTGTCAATTTTGCCCGGGACGTTCGCATGGTATATCCTCCCCTCCTTTCCCCCCTCCCCCTCTTTCTTTCATCCCTTCTTTCTCCTTTCTTCTTCCTCAGTATCTCCTCCTTCCTTCCTTTCTTTACATTATAATTTACACCATTGTCTTTTTACCAGTTCATTATAATCTAGCACCAGTGTGTTGCCTGCTAACCTAGATATCGTGTCTCTGGCTAAAACTTTTTTTACTATTGGGGTTCCCTCATAATTGCTATTTTTTCATTATAGTTCAATGGCTTAAGTTAACCTGTAGGCATGAATCCTACTTTGGGCATCTATTTCTTGTATATACTGTTTAAAATTTAAAACATTTTTTTTTATTATTCTGTTCTACATTGCTTGTAGCTTACCATATTATGGATGTCCAAATATGGACACATTTGTGCAGTTACAACCTGTATTTGTATTATAAACCTATATTTTCTATGAATACTTAATAAAAAAAGAGGTTAAACATAATACTTATAGTATAAGTAGGTATGCTCACATTACTGTACAACAGATTATTGTACAATACAACACTGAATCCTCACATTAAACGATAATTGATATCTCTTCACTTACAGTATTGGTGACTGTGGTCACCAGGTCAAATGAAATTCCCCAGTGTAGACATAGGCAGCAAGAACAACCTGACAGGGGTTCTAACCCCTAACTAATTTATCCAATACTTAAATGTTTATTTGTATTTTTTACTTTAGTATTATTTTTACTTTAGACTTTAAATAAGCAAAGCCGATATCAGAATTACCCAGCATCCATAGTTAATTGGAGTACTAAATGCCCCTGCATTAGAGGGAATAAAATATGCCCCGTGTGTCAGTGGGAGTAGTAAATTCCCCTGTATCAGTTGTCAGAGGGAGCAAAAAAATGACCCTGGTTCAGCAGTCAGTGTAAGTAATAAACGGCCCTGGGTTAGTGCGAGTAGTAAATGCCCCTGGGTCACTGAGAATAAAATGCATGTTCCCGACATCAGTGATTAGTAGGGGAAAACTATGCCCTTGCATCAGTGGTCAGCAGGAGTAATAAATGACCCTGCTCCAGTGGTCATTAAGGATAATAAATGTCCCTGCATAAGCAGGGAACACAGAGTGCTGTGTCCCTGGAACACAGCTGGTATGTCACGGATGACTGCAGGACCATCACATAGTTTGCACTAGTATAAAATTGAGAAATCTTGCACTTTTTGACTTTCATGACTTTCATGACAAACTGTGGGGCAAAAAAGTATTTAGTCAGCCACCAATTGTGCAAGTTCTCCCACTTAAAAAGATGAGAGAGGCCTGTAATTGTCATCATAGGTATACCTCAACTATGAGAGACAAAATATGGAAACAAATCCAGACAATCACATTGTCTGATTTTTGAAAGAATTTATTTGCAAATTATGGTGGAAAATAAGTATTTGGTCACTTACAAACAAGCAAGATTTCTGGCTCTCACAGACCTGTATCTTCTTCTTTAAGAGGCTTCTCTGTCCTCCACTCATTACCTGTATTAATGGCACATGTTTGAACTTGTTATCAGTATAAAAGACACCTGTCCACAACCTCAAACAGTCACACTCCAAACTCCACTATGGTAAAGACCAAAGAGCTGTTGAAGGACACCAGAAACAAAATTGTAGACCTGAACCAGGCTGGGAAGACTGAATCTGCAATAGGCAAGCAGCTTGGTGTGAAGAAATCAACTGTGGGAGCAATAATTAGAAAATGGAAGACATACAAGACCACTGATAATCTCCCTCAATCTGGGGCTCCACGCAAGATCTCACCCCTTGGGGTCAAAGTGATCACAAGAACGGTGAGCAAAAATCCCGGAACCACCGTAACAAAGGCTACCATCAGTAACACACTATGCCGCCAGGGACTCAGATCCTGCAGTGCCAGACGTGTCCCCCTGCTTAAGCCCAGTACATGTCCGGGCCCGTCTGAGGTTTGCTAGAGAGCATTTGGATGATCCAGAAGAGGATTGGGAGAATGTCATATGGTCAGATGAAACCAAAGTAGAACTGTTTGGTAGAAACACAACTCGTCATGTTTGGAGGAGAGAGAATTCTGAGTTGCAACCAAAGAACACCATACCTACTGTGAAGCATGGGGGTGGCAACATCATGCTTTGGGGCTGTTTCTCTGCAAAGGGAACAGGACGACTGATCCGTGTACATGAAAGAATGAATGGGGCCATGTATCGTGAGATTTTGAGTGCAAACCTCCTCCCATCAGCAAGCGCATTGAAGATGAAACGTGGCTGGGTCTTTCAGCATGACAATGATCCCAAACACACTGCCCGGGCAACAAAGGAGTGGCTTCGTAAAAAGCATTTCAAGGTCCTGGAGTGGCCTAGCCAGTCTCCAGATCTCAACCCCATAGAAAACCTTTGGAGGGAGTTGAAAGCCCGTGTTGCCCAGCAACAGCCCCAAAACATCACTGCTCTAGAATCTGCATGGAGGAATGGGCCAACATACCAGCAACAGTGTGTAACAACCTTGTGGAGACTTACAGAAAACATTTGACCTCTGTCATTGCCAACAAAGAATATATAACAAAGTATTGAGATGAACTTTTGATATTGACAAAATACTTATTTTCCACCATAATTTGCAAACAAATTCTTTCAAAAATCAGACAATGTGATTGTCTGGATTTGCTTCCACATGTTGTCTCTCATAGTTGAGGTATACCTATGATGACAATTACAGGCCTCTCTCATCTTTTTTAAGTGGGAGAACTTGCACAATTGGTGGCTGACAAGAAATGGAAGGAGACATCTATTCTCCTGAAGACACTTATAACTCGCAAGGTGTGAGGTAAGAGGGGCTAAAGCCTTAAAGGAGCAGACCTTTAGTTTTTATGTGGATAATGTTCATTTTCCCTGTAGGCAGCAATATAACCCTATGATGCCTAATACCATTAACTGGTGTCCCTCAAAGAATGATTGAGAAAATTAAATAAATGATGCTCTCACCCAAACTCCATGTTGGCTATAACCCTGATGTAGCATTGACATGCCTGGACTTGCTCTACAGGTTTCATTTCACTTAGTGTCTCAATTACTCTCCAAAATTCCACAACAACCTTAGAAATATGCTCTGATACCATAGTGTGCCTCTCCAGATGCCTTCCTCCATTTACACCTCATTTTTCTTGTTTAACCCTATTTCCACTGAGGAGGTTGATAAACTTTTGTCTAATGCCCATCTAACCTACCTGCCCCTTGGACCCAGTTCCCAAACAACTACCTTGGTCACCCTCTTGCTCTATTCTATGCTCTCTAGGGCCTCTTTCAAAAGAGGCAATTACACCCATGCCCTGTGCAGGGCCGTGTTCTCCTGGAACAGGGAATCACAGGTGTTGAGTGCATCCCCATGGCGGCATACCCATATCTGTCAAGTGGGACGCAGCAGCTGTGTGGACACAGCTGCTGCTCCCAAAATGACATCTGTGTGGGTACAGGTGCATTCGGGGCTATACACCCACCCGGATGTCATATTGGGAGCAGCGGCTGTGTCCATACAGCTGCTGTGTCCCAATAGACAACAAGAGAATTGCTAGTAAAACACGGACTAGCATGGGGCATGAATGTAATCACCCTGTTTGAAAAAGACCTAACCAACATCTTCAATCTCTTTCTCTATACTGGGATCTTCCTCACTCCTGCAAAATATGCACCAGTCTGAACACATAAAGACCCATCGTCTTACTTTGAATTACCTAACAACCTCTAGAACACATAGTTTAAAATGGTCTGAGCTACGACAACAACCTTCTTGATCCCTTACAGTCTGGCTTTCAACAGAAGCACTCCCCAGACACTACCCTTCTAAAACTTACTAATGACTAATGACTAATGACCACTATCTTGGCCTCACAGACTTTGATCTTTCCTGGTTCTCCTCCTACCTATCTCAGCACACTTTCAGTGTCAACTACAAATGTGTCAACTACAAATCTATATCCTGTCCTCTTCTCTCTTTTTTCTTAGGGGCTCCCCAAGGCCCTGTCCTTGGACACCTTATATTCTCTATCCACAGCTCTTCCTTTGGTTAATAGCCCCCCTAAGCTTCCAATATCATCTCTATGCTGACAACACCTAAATATATCTCTCTACTCCTCAACTCAGGCCCTTCAGTCTCCTCATTAGGGATGAGCTTCGAGTTTGAGTCGAATGTAAATTCGACTCGAACATCGGGTATTCACCCATTCGCCGAACAGTGAATTTTATGGGGCGTTCGCAGCAAATTTGAATGCCCCATAATGCACTGCAAGACCGCAGTGCATTGCTGTATGATGATTGGTCAAAGCATACACCTGACCTGCATGCTTTGTCCAATCACAGCACACTCCATAGCGAGAGCCATAAATGGCCAAAGGCAGGGTGCCTTTGGCCAATCATTGCTCAGGGGGACTAAGTCCACGCCCCACACTATATAAGGCTGCTTACACAGAGCCCGTATAGTGTGTTATAGTGGACAGAGATAGAGAGCTTGAGCTAGATTAGGCAGGCAGGTTAGTTAGTGGCAGTGTATTTGATATATATTAACAGTCAGACTACTGTATATATACTCTGCATTCACCGTAGCCTATATATACAGTGTAAACTCTATATACTCTGCATTCATCGTAGCCTATATATACAGGGTAAACTCTATATTCAGTCAGTACAGGCAGTGTATTTGATATATATATATATATATATATATATACATATATATATATATATACAGTCAGACTAGTATATATATATATATATATATATATATATATATATATACTCTGCATTCGGCATAGCCTATATATACAGTGCATTCGGCGGTGTACAGTTTCTAATACAGTACAGGCGGTGTACACAGTATATAATACAGTGTAGTGTGGTGTAAAAAAAAAAATAAACATTATGTTCGGAAGACCTCCAAAAGACGCTGACACTCACAGGCTAAAAGAGGGCAAGCAGCCTCTGAAATCATATTTAACAGCAGAGACAGTTTCTGCATCCAACAAGAGTAACTGTGAGGGGTTACAGTGTTTTAGCACTACCAATACCTAAGGCACAATGTTTCTGCCCCTGCTTAACAGGGCATGTAATTACAATTTTTAAAGTGCCTTATTTATCGGCGTATAACACACACTTTTTCCCCCTTAAAATCAGGGGAAAATCATGTGTGCATGTTATACGCCGAACGGCTGCCTCAGAGGAGAAGGAGGGAATGAGCGCCGCCGAAATAGACAGAGCCTGTGTACTCGGCTCTGCTCGCAGTCACGCCCAGTCACACCTCCTAGCATTGACGTCCCGCCGTTGGACTGATGTTATGTCCATCATAGGAGGCGGGCCAAGGGGCGGGACTGGGAGTCAAGCCAAGTACACAGGAGATCGGCTCTGTTTATTTCAGCAATTACAAGGCTGCAGATGCGCACTGATCATGCTGCAAAGAGGGACAAGACTGCAGATGGGCACTGATCATGCTGCAAAGAGGGGCAAGACTGCAGATGGGCACTGATCATGCTGCAAAAAGGGGAAGACTGCAGATGGGCACAGATCATGCTGCAATGATGGACAAGGCTGCAGATGGGCACTGATCATGCTGCAATGATGGGCAAGGCTGCAGATGGGCACTTATCAGACTGCAATGATTGGCAAGGCTGCAAATGGGCACTGATCAGGCTGCAATGATGGGCAAGGCTGCAATGATGGGCACTGATCAGGCTGCAATGTTTGGCAATAGCGAGGCTGCAGATGGGCACTGATAAGGCTGCATTGATGGGCACTGACTAGGGGTGCAATGGATAGTCACCGATCCGTGATCTGAACAGTTTAACCTGTTCGGATCAGCACACACGCGATCCGCGGAGCGCTCCGCTGCCTCAGCCTTAGGAAAGGCCGCGGCTTCGGCCTAGCTCCGGAGCGGTGGCCATCTTGGTACACCCGGCGGCGGCCTAGGTGAGCGGCGCGCTGACGTCATCATCACGTGCCTCAACTGCAAGCAAGCAGACAATCGTAGGGGAAATGTGGGGAGATGTGGATATTACAGTGGGGGGAGATGTGGATATTAGTGGGGGAGATGTGGGGAGATGTGGATATTACAGTGGGGACTATATGGTGGTGGAATTTTCACAGGTTTTTGTAAATTCAATACATTTTTTTTTTTGATCCGAAAATGATCCGATCTGTGACTCCTGATCCGAGGAATGATCCGAACCATGAGGTTTTTGATCCGTTGCACCCCTAGCACTGACCCTTATTTTGCTTCAAAATTATTTATTTAAAATGCACATTTTTTTTCCTGAAACTTCCCTCTTAAAATTAAGGTGCGTGTTATACGCCTGTGCGTGTTATACGCCGATAAATACTGTAATATTTAACACCAGGGACCGTTCCTGCGCCCAACAAGAGTAACTGTGAAAGGTTACCGTGTTCTGCCACCACCAACACCTAAGGCCCAATTTTTCCGCAGAGTATATAGTGCTGTCCGTATAGTATATATACTGCAGTTCAGAGTATATAGTGCAGTCCGTATAGTATATATACTGCAGTCAGAGTATTTAGTGCACTCAGTGTAGTATATATAATACAGTTCAGGGTATATAGTGCAGATTTATTAAAAAAGAAAAACTGAAATATCACATGGTCCTAAGTATTCAGACTCTTTGCTGTGACACTCATATTTAACTCAGGTGCTGTCCATTTCTTCTGATCATCCTTGAGATGGTTCTACACCTTTATTTGAGTCCAGCTGTGTTTGCTTATACTGATTGGACTTGATTAGGAAAGCCACACACCTGTCTATAAAAGACCTTACAGCTCACAGTGCACATCAGAGCAAATGAGAATCATGAGGTCAAAGGAACTGCCTGAAGAGCTCAGAGACAGAATTGTGGCAAGGCACAGATCTGGCCAAGGTTACAAAAAAACTTCTGCTGCGCTTAAGGTTCCTAAGAGCACAGTGGCCTCCATAATCCTTAAATGGAAGACGTTTGGGATGACCAGAACCCTTCCTAGAGCTGGCCGTCCGGCCAAACTGAGCTATCGGGGGAGAAGAGCCTTGGTGAGAGAGGTAAGGAAGAACCCAAAGATCACTGTGGCTGAGCTCCAGAGATGCAGTTGGGAGATGGGAGAAAGTTGTAGAAAGTCAACCATCACTACAGCCCTCCACCAGTTGGGGCTTTATGGCAGAGTGGCCCGACGAAAGCCTCTCCTCAGTGCAAGACACATGAAAGCCCGCATGGAGTCTGCTAAAAAAACACCTGAAGAACTCCAAGATGGTGAGAAATAAGATTCTCTGGTCTTATGAGACCAAGATAGAACTTTTTGGCCTTAATTCTAAGCGTTATGTGTGGAGAAAAAGAGGCATTGCTCATCACCTGTCCAATACAGTCCCAACAGTGAAGCATGGTGGTGGCAGCATCATGCTGTGGGGGGTGTTTTTCAGCTGCAGGGACAGGACGACTGGTTGCAATTGAGGGAAAGATGAATGCGGCCAAGTACAGGGATATCCTGGATGAAAACCTTCTCCAGAGTGCTCAGGACCTCAGACTGGGCCGAAGGTTTACCTTCCACCAAGACAATGACCCTAAGCACACAGCTAAAATAACGAAGGAGTGGCTTCACAACAACTCCGTGACTGTTCTTGAATGGCCCAGCCAGAGCCCTGACTTAAACCAATTGAGCATCTCTGGAGAGAACTAAAAATGGCTGTCCACCAACGTTTACCATCCAACCTGGCAGAATTGGAGAGGATCTGCAAGGAGGAATGGCAAACGATCTCCAAATCCAGGTGTGAAAAACTTGTTGCATCTTTCCCAAAAAGACTCATGGCTGTATTAGATCAAAAGGGTGCTTCTACTAAATACTGAGCAAAGGGTCTGAATACTTAAGACCATGTGATATTTCAGTTTTTCTTTTTTAATAAATCTGCAAAAATGTCAACAATTCTGTGTTTTTTTTGTCAATATGGGGTGCTGTGTGTAAATTAATGAGGAATAAAAATGATTAAATGATTTTAGCAAATGGCTGCAAAATAACAAAGAGTATAAAATTTAAGGGGGTCTGAATACTTTTCGTCCCCACTGTATAATATAGTGTTTTGAAGTGGTTAAGGGGAGTCCTATGACAGAATTAATAAAAAAACGGCATAGGTTCCCCCCGTCCATACCAAGCCCTTTGGGTCTGGTATGGATTTTGGGGAGGGACCCCCATGTCATTTTGAAAAAAAATTGGCATGGAGTTCACCTTAATATCCATACCAGACCCCAAGGGCCTGGTATGGACTGGGGGTTGAACCCACGCTGTTTTTTTTAATGATTTTTTATGTATATTGCCGGGATCTGGCAATACATTACAGCTGTGAGCAATTTTAAATGACATTTTTTCCTTTAGAAATGTCATTTTGCTGCGGTACTTTTCTAAACATGGGAAAATGCGCTACTTTACAGGCAGACTAAGGGGACTCCCCTGGCACGATATTTAAAGGAATATTTCATTTTTATTGTTTCACTTTTAAGCATTCTTAAAATCACTGCTCCTGAAAAAAACGTCCATTTTAAAAACTTTTTTTTGCATTGATACATGTCCCCTGGGGCAGTATCCGGGTCCCCAAACACTTTTTTATGACAATAACTTGCATATAAGCCTTTAAAATTAGCACTTTTAATTTTTCACGTTCGTGTCCCATAGACTTTAACGGTGTTGGCATGTTCACACAAATTTTTTGTCTGTTTACAAGTTCTGGTGCAAACCGAACTGGGGGTGTTCGGCTCATCCCTACTCCTCATGCATCTCTAATTAACTAGTTGACACATCAGTGTGTATGTCAATCCACTTACTAATATTCAATCTTTCCAAAACTGAACTATTTCCTCCTCCATGTCCCCTACCCAGCCTTTTCCATTAAGATCAATAGCACAACTATCAGTCCCTCCCTCCTTCAGTGCATTTCGCCAATAGGCATCATCAGGAAGCTTCCTGATGATGCCTATTGGTGAAATGCTTTGAGGTGGATTCAACTGTCGTCACTTCTGGTCTTCAGTGACCTCACGTCTGGGCTGACATTTCTGGTAATTGGAGCGCACAACGGCTCTGGTGTGAGAGGAGCGACAACGCTTCTCTTTGACTACATTATACAGGCTGATTTTGTTGGTACCATGTAGGTATGTTAAGAATGTGAGTGTGCTTTTAATGGCAAGTTTTTTATGTTATTTTAAAAAATGCTAAACTATGAAAATATTTATTTTTGGAATATTTATGGCTGGCTTGGTGATATGAGAAGAAATGTGGATTGACAGACTTCTTACTGGAGCCTTAAAGGAAAAGACAGTTGAAGAAGAGCAATATTTCATCTAAAGAGTCTATAGTGACCTTTTATATCCAAAGTTCAATAGTTCTGGTGAGTGAGCACTTTACACTCAGGGTTCAGCATGAAGAGGACCTGTTATGGTTAAGCACTTTTTTTGCACTTTGGGTTACAGTTTTTCTTTTTGGGTTGTCTATGCCTATTCAGCGTTTGAACTATATCTGCGTTGTTAGGGTCCCATAAAGTGATGGTGAAATTTAAGTTGAGGATACCATATTTATAAAGCATATTTAGGGGATAATTTCTTCCGGTGAGTGAGCAATTGTACACCAAGGGACCACCATATAGAAGAATTGCCATTATTAGCAGATAGAAGAGAGACTTTGTTTATTTATTTTTTTATTCATTATATGGAATTTTTCTATGAACTCACGTGAAATACAAATTGTGGTCACATTATATTTTGATACATGTTACAGAAACCTTTTGGGTAGCGCCACCTTTATAGTTGTATGTTTATTGTTGGATTGTATCTACCGTCTCAAACTGATGTGCATATATTTTATATGAATATGTCGTTGGTGGCCCAGTACAAATCTGACAAAATTAATATGGGTGATTTTAATTTGACTTACTGTCCAATACTGAACAGGCTTAATTATTCACCTCGAGACATCTCTGATTTCCTGAAATGGTCTGCACCTGCCACTTTGCTTCATACAGATCTTTCTCCAAAACCGATCTAACCTTTGCCTTGACATCTTTACTCCCTAATATTGTCTTTATGTAGATCCTGCCCTGGGTAATTCCAATCATTCTCCTATCCAATTTGTCCTCAATCTATCCTCAAAACCAGGGGACAGGATCTGGAGACTCTATAAGCTTTAGGTTTCAGATCTTAAGGTAGCACCTTATATCCCAGACTCACTACAGCACTACTGGTCCAACACGGAGCATACTGCCAGCCCCCATGGTTTGGGATGCCTCTAAGGCCTATATGAGAGAATGTGAAAATACACAAAAAGTATATACACAAACAAGTAATTAAACTGTTAAATGATCCACTAGGGTGACTCCAATTACATAGGGAGAACCATCGGAGTCACTTTATGTAGAAAAACAGCACTAGCTACTTGAATAAATTCAAACACTATCCATAAAGTGCCTTGTGCATGTGGATGAATTTAAATATGATAAATTAAATATTTAATAAATCAAATACAATACACTTCATGTGAGAAAAGTAAAAAAAAAAAAAAAGTGTACTCTATAAACAAAAATAGTGACAACCACTAAAAATAAGTCCTCTGAGGTGTAAAACGTCCTTGTAATGATGAACCGTAGTGGCTGATGTACAGCATAAACAGCAAATGACAAATCTTCAGATGAAATACCATGTGATAAAATTGCCTACTCACCGAACGTAGTTGACCCTATTTACCATATGGCAACAGGAGTCAAATCTGGCTGAGTGGTCTCTGTGACCGTAGTAGGAAAGATAGCTGGCTTATAAAGTCAAAGAACAATCTGCCACAAAAACCATTGCCAAAAATTATGGATCCAGAGGCTAGCCAAGTACCCATCCAAGACTTCTCAATTAGCAATTCTCACACTATTACCAAACCTAATACATTTCAAATGTGGATTACCGGGCTCAGAGCTTGCAGAGTTTATTAAACAATATCAAGCTATCCTATCTGCCCCCTGCTCCACGAGGGGCAGGCCTGGATGCCTTTTTGTATTAGCAATAGAGCCCATCATTGCTCTCAACAGCTGAAATTAGAGGGTTATCAGAGGGGTTCTTGGGAAAAAAAAACATTCTCTATCTGCAGATGATGCACTACTTTATCTTATACCCAATCCTCACTTTAAGCTACTCTACAAATTTTTGACAATTTTGTAAAACAGGTATCAGAATTTATTGGATCCACACTTTTCCCTTTAGACCACCAGGCTTACCAGCTGGAGACTCACACACCTCTGTAGTGGGTACATCAGTTTAAATATCTGGGCATATTTATAACAAACTATACTGCACAGTATGAGGACCCAACTGTCCAGCAACTCAAGGTTAATGAAAAGATCTGGTTCTTTGAACCTCCTTCGGAGGTTGGTAAAATCAACCTTATTAAATAAAATTTTTTTTTTTACTTATGCTTTCAGACAAACCACTATCTGGATACCTAACATACTTTTCGCAAAATTGATTGCTTACAGTACATACCTTCTTAATATGAGTGAAAAAAACCTTGAATATCACTTACTAACCTACAGTTACCATCAATTAATGCAGACTTAGCATTCCAAATTACTTTTTAATAATCAGCATCCATCATAGTCACCATTAGATGGTGGGTTACCCTACCTGCATCAAACTCAGCAGAAGATTTAGAAGCAACCATTTTTGGCATACAGCATGACTTAAAAACTGTATTTATAAAAGTCCACAATCCTGACCTTACTATTCCCAAGAAAACAGCTATCTGCACCTCAAAAATGTTAGCAAACAGACCCACCCTTATTCCCCTATGGGGCAATGTTAATCTCCAACATCTAAACATGATCCAAGACACCCACATTTGGGCTAGACTGTCAATAGCAACTTTGGTCAATTACCCCCAATGGTCTATCTACTCACCTCTGATACCCTAAAGGCAGAATATTAATTGCATAATTTAATGTTTTGTTTTGATAAATTTTGGTCAGACATGCTATTAAATCTAAATTTCCCTGGAAACCATGTATGCAACAAGACCTTATAAAATACACTGTTGTAATCTATACTACCTAAACCACTCTCCACCCTGTATGCATAACGTATGAGCTTTCATTCCTCCAAATTGTACACTCTATTCCATAAATGGAAAGTAGACATCCTGGCTCTGAATTGCCAGAAGCAATTTACCACTGATGGTGTTAGTTAGAGAAACATTTATCCAACTGAAATTTCTACACCAAATGTATTATACTTAATACTGAACAGAACTAACTTGAAAATCCCAGCCATTTGTGTCAAGCTAAAACTGAATCCTTCCCACAACCTGTCTTGAGTGGTCCTCTGATTCACAGCTACTAGGGCAAAGCTGTGAGTAAGCTCCACAACATTCTGAGGCTGCCGCTGGGCCTAGACAACCTGATATTTCCCCTTGGCTACCATAAAAATCTGACTATGCACAGACATTGAAAACTCTTTAAGTGTCACTAAACCTACATCACAAAAAAAACTATCAATAAATGCTGTATTACATGCTGTTCATACTCAGTTACTGTGGGATTCGTCTTCTTTATTCTGCAAAAAAACTTGATTGATCCTGCTGTTCTCTATCTGACCCTTCTGTCATGTCCCCAATTCAGCTAGGGCTTTTGCAGAGCAGTGTTGGCAGCTCTGCACATCTCAGTTTTCAGTGAGTTTCTATGCTGAGCATTTCCTCCCTATCACATTTGAGCAGCCCATGTGACTATTGAGTCACACATGTGGGTGTATACAACGTGGTAAATGACAACCCAATCCGTCCCTCTTCCTCCATGCCCACTAACCAGCTAAACACAATGGGGTGTAGGATATTGCATCGTGATTGATAGAGGCTTCATCTACCTGTTATTCCAAGACACAGGCTGGAGGGGCATGACACAGCCTGTGACTAGCAGAAACCCATGCACACCATGTCATTGTCAAAAAAATAATAAATATTTAATTTCAAATATACACTATATATTATTTTATTTTTTTAACATATGACCAGCAGCAGAGGACTAGAAGCTCCTCATGCTTTTATTTCCCTGCAGACAGGCTGGGAAAGAGCTGGGTCATGTGACAGCTGTATATCGATTAGTAAAAAGGTACTTAGATTTTTTTTTTTAATAAAATAATTACAGTGCCATCAGTCATTTACAGAAATAGAAGGGACAATGTAAATTAAACCATGTGTGTTTACTATCACTTTAATATTTTATATCGCATTTTTTGCAAGACAAGAAGTCCTTAAGTGGAAACTTTCATCCCCCATTTTGTGTAGACTGGTATACTGCTATCAACAAGTTTATACCACGGTATCAACTTACTTATATATTTAGACATTACCTCGTGCAATACGAGAACAATGGAAGGAAAGGGGAAGAGGTTTTTAGGAACCCCCTTTCCTCATGGGATTACGGCAGGGGGCAGTTTCAAGGCTCCCCTCTCCTGTGTGTATGTGTCACACAGGTTCCTTGTTAGGTCAAGTGCTCTGAGGTGAGGTCACATGCACTATAGGGGTTAGGACACGTGAGTTAGGTCAGGGGTTTTACAAGCAGGGAGAATACTAGGCTAGGATTGGCTAGTTTGAGATAGGGTCACATGGCAGACTAGAGTGGGCCATGTGAATTCTACCTCAGAACATTCCAGAAACCCCCTGAGCCTGCCTATAAAAGGGGGTTCCATGAAGGGGAGCTCATTCGCCTCAGAAGGCATAGCCGTGGTGCTCCCCACCCTCCCACCCAAATTTTGTCGCAACCAATATTGTGTGGTGGTGTCACCTTGAAGTTATGGGGGACAGTGTATTATGATAAAGTGGACTCGAGTTTTTTATGACTGGGTCTAAGTAATTGTTAAAAGTGAAGTTGAGTTATTTGGGAATTGAAAAGTTCAAATTATTTAAGTTACAGCTTGAGCCATGGTGGCTAAGCTGGTTTTGAGTGTATAAATATATATTTACAATGTTATTATTTATTTGAAGTATATTATTATTTTAAACCAGCAATAAAGGCTGTGGCCAGCTTTTATCCAAAACAAGCTCTGTGTCTGGTGTATTCATTTTATGGTAAGTTGCCTTCCTGCCTGTTGTCCCATGAGTCTATCTTGCTTGACCATCACAACCCCTCCAGCACTTGAATCTAACTTCCTCTTTCCTAATACTAGCTGCACCTCCACTCTATGCACACACACACACACACACACCAACCCTCCCAACTCACTGAATCCTCTTTTCAGCTCTTCCTTTCAATTGTTTGATCTAGAATCTGGACTGCTTTTGGAACTACTTCTGCTTGATGTCAAATCAACTGTTATTTAAGTGCTATCAATGCTCATATCCTCAGGTTTCTAAAATTGTAAATTCTTGTCCGCTGAGATCTTTGAGATATTTACTCCTTGATTTGTGATTCTTTACAAGCAAAAGTATATGATGCACATTTTGTATTATTCTTGTTTTTACTTATTAGTACGACCTCTTGTTCCCTATTTCCCAACTTTTCTAAAAATTAATAAAATTACCTGAAAAATAAGCACTCTTTATAACTGGACATTGGTTAGTAGTTTATCTAGAAAAAAAAAGTTCAGATTTTTGTTTTTACTTTTAACAGATGTACATCATAATAGTAATGATTTTAGCTTCTTTGAGGACAAAAATAAAACACTTCTGCTTATTGCATGCTGAGATCTTTGTTGCTAGGCAACTAGTACCATTCTGACCTCTAGAAACTACACAATAACGTCAAACGCAAATTCAGGTTCCTATAGTTAGTGAAAATGATTCAGTGATCTGATTTATCCATGTGTGCTCACTATATATTAGCAGACATTTGTAGATCTGTATATCTCCAGGTTTCCACATGCTTAAAGAGCAGCAGAATGTATCTGCCATAAGGAGGAGTGATTCATTGTCTTGTCACTTCTTGTTATTATTTATAACTTGTCCATTCTATCCTAACACTTCATAATTGATTAAAAGGTCAGTGGGTTTATATTTCAGCTGTTTGGAGGCGATTATGTTATGACAAGTGTATTTAGGATGGATCTTTCAGTTTAAAGGATACTTACAGGAAGTAGTTATCGGGAAAGGAAAATGAGGGATATTGTCCTAATTATGTAATATAACACAAATTAAGTCTGTACACTGCTTGGGAATCTGGACGCAAATGATCAAACTGTGCATGTTGAACTTCTTCTAAAATTGAAACAGCTTCTGTAATAAGTTAGGGTAATTATTCAAATGACAAGAATAGATGATAAAAATATCTGGTATACAGAAAACAAAAATGATCATAAAGGGGCTGATTCATAATGAAAAACTGTTACTGCTATAAACCATCTTTTACACTCTGCAATTTTAATTAATACTGCAGCCTGCATTTGGCAGTCCATTAATAAAAGCACTTGTGCTCCTGAGCCTGTAATACCTCACCAGTTTTTTAATACTTAAGTCAGCATAAAGAACTCTGATTAGACGAAAGCTAGTCATATGACTTTGATAGGATATATAACAGAATTGCCTACTTATTTTTTTTTATTTTTCAAGCACCGAGGTTCATAAATGGTTTGCAATTGTAAATGGTTTGCAAATCGGTCCCACAGTGTTGTGCAAAGAGTTGTTAGGGTTATGTGATAATGGTGTAAAAAGGACCTGTCAGGGAAAAGAAAATGCCACATTATGTGAAGCACTAGGCCATCCATCCTGCAAAATGGCACAGGTGATAGAAGTAGCTGAGGATGATACATATTCATCAGGGGTATCCTCTGATATATAAAAAGATAGTTAAGCAGCACAACAACCTTGAACAATAAATTCTGAAGTCCTAATGGCCAAGGTTAAGGCCACCCTACACAAAGCTCTGGACAGGATCAACACAGCTCATCAAAACAAATTTGAGACTTCACCAAACACACATCATCCAGGAGATGCAATAAAACATTAATATAGTCCTTAAAGGGGTTGTACACCCTCGTGTTTTTTCACCTTAATGCATCTAATGTGTTTTTTTTTTTTTTAGAAACAGTCAATTTTATGTTATAGTTTTGGCATCTGGAGATGGATATTGTGGGAAAAAGGTCCATATTTTATATATAAGTAGTGGTATTACAATGAAACACATCCTGCTTAAGTAGCAAAATTTGTTGTTATTTCAATGAATAGGAATTTTATGCTTACCAGATTATTTTTGGTCACTAAATGAAGTGGTCAGATTTGATGAGATGAGTGGTGCTGGAAGGCACTTATGTTAGGGAGGATTAATAGTATTCAGGACAGGTTTTCTAGCCTGCCTGACTAATGTTGGATTTCTCATTGTTGGGCTAAGTGGGATCAGGTATTCCCAACAAACAAGAACTCCCTGATCTTGGCCCCCAGAGACCAACTTGCCTGTTAGAGTCGCAAGAGGTCCATGTCTCGGCTTTATTACTGGAGCTATTTTGTCAGTAACATTTAAATAAATCCTTGGTCTAAGCAGGTAGCAGAAAGCAATTTATAATCATTGCCTGTGTTTAACAGTAACAATATTGCCCCCTGTAGGCTATAATTTATGTAGGATAATATGTGTGTATATATATATATATATATATATATATATATATATATATATATATATATATATATATTTATTTACACACAGTATACTGTTTTTTAATGTGTACATAGGTGTGTAATAGGCCTAATACATAGCTGGCAGACAACTTGCATTTTACATATCAAAAGGGTCAAATAAGTTATCTACAGTAGATTATAAAATTTAGACTTTTCTGATCAGACCTGAAAGGAATAGTAAAGGTCCATGGAGTTGTTAATGCAATTTGGTAAGAATACAATTTGGCCAGTATCTTATGATTACATGAAAAGGGGCCTTACTGTGATACTAAAGTCTCGCTTTTTTTTTCTTTAAAAATAACAAACATGTTATACTTACCTGCTCTGTGCAGCGGTTTTGCACAGAGCAACCAAGATCCTCCTCTTTTTGGGTCCCTCTTTGGTGCTCCTGGCCTCTCCCTCCTGTCGAGTGCCCCCAAAGCAAGCTGCACCCAAGCTGAGCCGCAGCTCTGTGTGTCCATTCAGACACCAGAGCCACGGTTTGGCCCGCAACCTCTCTCTCCTGAGTGGCTCACTGACTTTGACAGCAGCGGGCACCAATGGCGCCGCTGCTGTGTCTCAGCCAATCAGAAGGGAGCTTCCCGGATGGCCGAGGCACTCTTGCACATTGCTGGGTCGAGATAGAGCTCAGGTAAGTATTAGGGGGGCTGAGGGGATGCTGCACACATAAGGTTTTTTTATCTTAATCCATAGAATGCAATAAGATAAATAACCTGCCTTTACAACCTCTTTAAGTATTTATTGAGTATTTGTTTATGGTAAATAGCATTTTCAAAGGGGAACTTGTTTACTCATTTAAGGTTTGTTAGGAATGTGATTTTGCCTTAAACAATACAGGAGATCTCTGACAAATTCAATTGAAACTTATACCTGCAGCTGTCCAAGGCCAGGAGGCATGCTTTGACACATTAGATCAAAAGTGTTTGGTCAACCATTCAGGAAGCCCTCCAGTTTGAGACACTAGTATTTCAGAGGAAAGTTTTAGCTCTTAAATACATTCATTTACACATTCATTCTTCATCTTGATAGAAGCACAGATCTAGATTGTAACACATTATTGCATCAGTGTTGCCAACCTACTAGATTGAAATTTACTGACACAACACTCAAATTTTACTGACACAGCCATGCTTTTACTGACATTTCCAGAAGTTACAAAATTACAGTTTTTAAGTGCAAATTTCAGTATTTAACCACTTCAGCCCCGGAAGGATTTGCCCCCTTAATGACCAGGCCATATTTTGCGATATGGCACTGTGTCGCTTTAACTAACAATTGCGCGCCCGTGCGACATTGTACCCAAACAAAATTAACGTCCTTTTTTCCCACAAATAGAGCTTTCTTTTGGTGGTATTTGATCACCTCTGCGGTTTTTATTTTTTACACAAAAAAAAGACAGACAATTTTGAAAAAAAAATTTTTTTTTTACTTTCTGCTATAATGCATATCCAAAAGAAAAATATAGAAAACAAATTTATTCATAAGTTTTGGCAGATATATATTCTTCTATATATATTTTTGGTAAAAAAAAATCACAATAGGCATATATTGAATGGTTTGTGCAAAAGTTATCGGGTCTACAAAATAGGGGATAGATTTAGGGACTTTTATTTATTCTTTATTGTTTTTACTGGTAATGGTGGCGATCTTCGACTTTTAGCGGGACTGCCACATTGTGGCGACAAACGTGCCAAAATCGCAGCGCGATTCAACAGTCATTAAGAAGTAGTGGCATTGGAAACGCGCCCTGTGTTTTGCCAAAATTTGGAATTGCGGGCAGAATTGCAGCGATTCTGCCCACGATTCAAATCACCTAGATGTGAATGAAGCCTAAATAAATGCATCTGTCTGGATTAACCGAGTTGCTGTGGGAATAATTCGCTTTTTGGATAGATGAGTTTTTCATTCCATACCGGCTAGCGAACTCTTGCCTCAACAATAATAATTCTAATAATAATTATCACTCATCCTCATTCCTACTATATCACTCCTCATCCACTACTATCTGACTACACCCCTAACATCAATCGCTGTGTATTTGTGTGTCTACCCGCTGTGTCTGCTTGACCATTCCTAGACAAGTGGCAAACACACTACACCCATCACAGAAAGACTGTACATTGCTGCAATGAGAAACAAAAGAGCAGGTGACATTACCTTCTGTGACTGGCACCAGAATAGGCTCTGTCATGGGCAAAACATTTTGCCTATGGGACTTTACTGAGTGATAGCGAATAATAATAATAATGATAAAAATACAAAATTTCTTTCATATTGTATAAAAACAGATAGAATCTTATATTAGTTGTATTATCATAAAAACATATCACCAATATACATACATATTGCTAATATTGATGTATAGACATTATTGCAAAAACATTTGATTACTAATTCGTAAGAGCTGTAGTCTATAAGTGTTTCATGGGACAGCGCCCACTTCCTCAGGAGGAAAGATTGGGTTTGTATATGTTCATGGGAACAAAAAAGTTAACAACCAGACGATTTCCATCTCGGGACTACTAAAATTGGAGTAAGTCAACTGATGTGCACAAAACATACTTACACATCAGTTGATACATCAAAAGTATAGATGTATAATAGATTAAATCAGCGTATCCAGGGTCCCAGCAATGTGGAATAGCCTCCACAAATTAGGTTTCAACCGGGGGGGGGCTGATGGCGGCGGGCAAGTCTGGCACCAGGACATAGAAAAAGGGCAGGATCCCTAAAAGAGTGGAAGATGACAGAAAATGAGACTGAAATCCAATTGAGTGAATAATGAACCTTATAGAAAGTGAATAGAACTCAGACCAGGAAGAGAAATACTGAAGGCATAAATAATAATAATTCTCTGTCATCTTCCACTCTTTTAGGGATTGCTGTTATTGTTACATAAATAAAACATGTCAAATCAATGGCGGATCTCCTTGTTAACAGTTGACTCTGATGGACATTATTACATTATGATGGACATGTCTATGAGAGTCAACTATTGTTACTATGAGTTCAGACATTTATTTTAGGTATTTAATTTGTATAACAATAAAAGTTAGATATTTTTATAAATACTGTATATATATTGGTGACTTAAAAGTCCCATACACCCAAAAACTGCTTCTATGTTCTATATGAAATTGGGGATGGTGGCACCTTGTTTAGATTCAGGTCACACCCTGCCTCTTACAGTACAGCCCTGGGTTTTAATTTTCCAATTTTCCTTTGATTGCAAGGAAAGTCCTATAATCTTTTGAAAAATGATAACTCATGTCATTGGGCATGTAGTTGCCATCATCCCTTGTATAATTTTATGAAGTAAGAAAAAAACCTCTATTGTGGGATTTTATAGCCAACAAAAAATAGAAATCGAAATTAGATATTAAAATTCATTTTATTGAACAAAATATTTATGGAAAAAATTCATAGAAAAATTCATCCGGAATTTAAACACACACACCTAAGTATTTTTTTTTTCAATAGATTTTATTGAAAGATAATTCAATACAGGAGGTAGTAACAAAGATAATACCTTTTCGTATGACATATGAAATAAATGCCATGTAGACTGGCGTTGTGTGTACAGCGCACAGAGCAGAAGTAAAGCAACACAACAAAAGTAACTATCAATACAGGGATAACTGGATGGATCGGTTGCAAAAAAAAAAAATTCTATCAGAGCTACATGGCGAAACAATAAATGGGGGGGGGGGAAGGATGAGGAGGGGGGGATGCACCAATTACATTGTCATGAGCTGGGTGCTCTCGGTGGGAGCAATGTTGTTAGAGGTAGTAGAAGGAATTTTTTTCAAAGTCATCAAGGTCCTCTTTAGATAGTGTCAAATGCATGAAGGCGTGCCATCGGGAGTAGAATCGTGCTTTGGAGGTTTCTTGTTTGAGGTCCGTGTTGATTTTGTCTTTGTATAGTAAGTTTAGAAGGTCCAATTTTTTAGGATGACTCTCCTGGCAATTAAGAGACATATCAGGGCCCAGTTTTTATAAGGCAGGTGGCTGTTGGGGGACCATGGTAATAGTTGAACATCCCAATACCCAAAAATGAGGAGCAAGGGGTCCTTTGGTATTTTTCAGCAGGGTCATGTTGAAGATGTAGGAGATGACTTGGTCCCAGAACTTGGAGATGAAGGAGCATGACCAAAACGGTGAGCAAGAGATGGTCGTGATTGGTGATAGAGGGGACATTTGGCTGCATCTGAATTGTTCTTGACTGAGAGAAAGGGTATGTAGGCACGATGGAGAATCTTTAGTTGGGTTTCTCTCCACGCTTCGTTAGGGATAAGCTGTTGGATTTTGTTGTAACCCAGTAGGAGTTTGTCCACTATGTCAGGGACTGGGAAGTCTTTGCTCCAATTTGCTGCTGATGAGGATTCGATCGAGGGAAATAGATTTTTGCAGAAGGGGTTTGTAGATATCGGATATCGTGTATGAGCCAGCTTGGAGTAATAGATCGGTAAATTACACTTGGAATCTCTTACTGCTCTCTCTACATGAGTTCCGAATGAAGTTGACGCATTGACCGAAGTGGAAAGCATGAGTTTGGGGGAGGGAGAATGTTTCGGCGATAGTTGAGAAATTGTGGGGGCAGCCGTTTCCATATTGCATAGGGTGGAGAACTTTGTGAGGCTTTTTTGTTCGCAGATGTGGAAAGGTTTGTGATCCATTCCTGGTGGGAAATGTGGGTTCCCTTGGATTGTGAGATGCCTGGACATGAAGGGGGAAAGCTTCAGGCATTTTCTTACTTCTCTCCAGGCTATCGCAGTATCCCGTAAGAGGAGGTTATGCTGAAAGGGTACAGGGATAGATTTTCATTTGCAGTGGAGAAGGGCCACCAACGTGTAGGGGTGGGCCATGAGAGGTTCCAAGGAGTAGTTTGAGTAGTGGGAAGATTGTGCAATCCAGTCCAAACCTATCCAGAGTAAACATGCTAGATTATACAGTCTAACATTTGGGGGGTTGATGCCCCCTTCTTGTCTGGGAAGATGCAGTTTTGTAAAAGCTATGCGTGGTCGTTTGTTCTGCCAGATGAATTTTGAGATGGCTTTGTTCAAGGATTGCATGTCCTTGTGCTGTAGGAGCAGTGGGATCATTTGTAGTGGGTATAGTAAACAAGCAAAACTGACCATTTTTACTAGATGGCATCTTCCCAGGAGCGAAAGAGGCAGATCCATCCAGTTACCCAATTCTTGGGATATCTTTTTGATTAGAGGGGGATAGTTAAGATGGTATATAGAGGAGGGTAGCTTCCCTATCTTGATGCCTAGGTACATTATGTGAGATTTGGCTACTGTGAAGTGTGAGTGGTTGACCCGGGGGGTTAGAGAGGGTGCCTATGGGAAGGATTTCGCTTTTACCGTAGTTAATACGGAGACCCAAGCAAAGTCTGAATTTGTCTAAAACCATTTGATAGTGGACATGTCAGAGGAGGGGTCGGCTGTGAATATAAGGACATGGTCCGCAAAGAGGGAAGAACATAATTCCTGATTTTCAATAAAGATTCTGTGTAGTCAGTGCCTTCTGAGTTAAGTACCGGGATAAGGGTTCTAAAGCTATGTTGAAAAGGAGCGGGGATAGGGGGCAGCCTTGCCTCATGCTCTTGTGGATGCGGAACTCGTCAGATAGGAGACCAGCCGCTACTAATCTTGCTACGGGAGAAGCATACATGGCATTTATGAGGTGATTGAAGGGACCTATGAGCCCCATTTTAGACAAGACTAGTGAAAGCCATTCGAAACTGACATTGTCGAAAGCTTTTTCCACGTCCAAAGTGATGATGGCATGGTCGCCTCCCCGGATTACATTTGGCATGTTCTAGGACCATCATTACCTTACGGATGTTTAAAGTGGCTGTTCTCCCTTTCACAAAACCTGATTGGGCAGGGTGCATCAGAGAGGGGATGATGGTGGCTAGTCTGGAGGCTATAATCTTAGATAAAATTTTGATGTCTAGATTTAAGAGTGATATGGGGCAGTAGGAACCCGGTTCCTGGGGATCTTTGCCCTTCTTCGAGAGCAGTTTGATGATGGCCTGATTTCCTGTAGGTAAATAAGGGCCGCCAGACCATATACTGTTGTAAACCTTGAGGAGAGAGGGTTCAGCTATGTTTTGGAGGGTTTTGTAGAATTCGCCGGTTAACCCGTCGGGGCTCGGGGCCTTGGAGGGAGCTAGGCTACAAATAGTTTTGGATATTTCAAATAGAGAGATAGGGGCATTCAGGGTCTTGAGCTGGGAGGGAGTGATCGAAGGGATGGAAATTTTGTCGAGGAAATCTTGTGCGACCTCTTTGTCAATGGGGTCTGGTGCATATAATGATGAATAATATTGTAGCATTACTTTGTTTATGTCTTGTGGAGTAGATCTGATGGTGCCTGAGGTGTCCCTAAGGGAAGTTATGTGGGTTGGTCAGAAAGGGCCTTTGCAGAGTCTTGCTAGCAGTTTACCCGCTTTGTTTCCAAATTTGTGGAGTGTGGCATCCATATGGGCACTTTTTATTCATTCAAGGGTGTCAGCTAAGGAGTCAAAAGCATTTTTTGCCGCATGCCACTCGTTTCTATGTGTGGGGGAGTCTGTGGTGTATAGAGTACATTGTGCCAGCTGTCTTAAAGTTTGATAAGGTTTTTCTTTTGAAGGAAGCAGCATAGGAAATTATCTGAATTATCCGCTGAAGAAGGTCTTTCCAGCTTCCCAAAAAAGGTTTGGATGGTCAGTGTGTGATGAATTGGCCGTGGCAAATTCTGTCCAAGCTTCCTCTGTGAGGCGTTGGAAATCGGTATTGTTATGGAGATAGGATGGGAAACGCCATATTCTGGGGTTGTGGTGTAGGTCAGGGTCATTAATAGAAACCGAGACAGGAGATGGCTATGTCATGGATATCTGCTCCAGAGATTTTTGGGACGAGGTTGTCAGTACAGAAGAGGTAGTCGATTCTGGTGAACACGTTGTGTGGGTTGGAGTAAAAAGTAAAGTCCCTGTCTACCGGGTGCAGAAGTTGCCAAATGTCTCTGAAGTGAAGGGAGTCCATAGTGGATGCGAGAAGCGTGGGATCAGGTTTGGGAGGTTTTTGAGATCGTTTGGGTGAGGATCTGTCTTCATTCGGGTGGAGAATAGTGTTAAAGTCCCCCCCTATGTGTGGGGTAAGTGGGTGATGTAAGAGCCAGGTGGAGAGGTCACTGAAAAAGGATTTTCCAGGGCTGTTGGGGGCATAGATATTAGAGAGCATTAGGTCTCTGTTCCCTAGGCGGATATGTGCTGAAAGAATACGTCCTTGCTTATCAGAATTGATTGAGATAATGTCACAGGGGAGGTTTTTGTGGATCAAAATGAGAACCCCTGCTTTGCGGTCAAGAGCGTCTGAGTCCAAGACAGTGCCTACCCAGAGTTTTATCATGCGTTGAAAGTCTGGGGATTTGAGGTGGGTTTCCTGAAGCATGGCAATGTCAGTTTTCAATCTTTTGAGGTGACGGAGAATTCTGAGCCTCTTAGCGGGGGATCTAAGCCCTTTCACGTTCCAGGAGACGATTTTCATGGGGGTAGGTATGGAAATGAGCTGTGGGCTGGTATTAAAGGTGTGTCAGGGATAGGTCTGGCGAGAGACCCTGTCTGAATAGTGCGGGGTGAGGTAATTTGACTGAGACATGGCCCCGGAGCATCTGACATGCGGAGGCTAGCATTAGACAGGTGCGTTTGGGGTTGGGAGGAGGTTGAGAAGGTGGGTGCGTGGAAGAAGCAAACTACAAAATATTGAGAGCACTTCACTTTTTTCCGCATGAAGTCACTGTAGAAGACAGCTCCCATGCATGACCTGAGTAGCATGTCGGAAGTGCGCACATGCGTATAATGCTGCCATTTCCAGCAGGATTGGGTCATGTGTGGGGGGGGGCGGTAGAGTAGTAGGGCCATTGGCAGAAATGTGAGCACAGTGGAAAAATAGGATTAGTGAAGGAACAAACAGTATAACTTAACTAGGACTAACAATTAGTTGTCAACCTGAGCTGAGGAAATAATAGTCAGTCCAGGTGTAAGCTGGCATAGCCAAGATAGTAAAACATTATACATGCCCGTGTTGGATCAGAGTGGATGCAGTTCCTGCTTAGTCAGCGAGGAGTGTAACGTTGATCAGGTCCAGAATGTCTGAAGCGTTTCAGAGTCCTTCCTCGGGCTTCTTTGGTCCAGAGGGTGATTAATGGGGGCGGCTCTGGCGGGAGAGTCGGAGTGAGCGCAAAAAACTTCCACTTCAGAAGGTTCTTGGAAGGAGAGCTGGTCACCGTTAGGGGTTTTAAGTCGCAGAATTGCAGGGAACGCAAGAATGAATTTTACTTGTCGCTGGTGGAGTTCTGTGCATACTTGTTGGAAACGGAATAGTCCGCAAAGATCAGGATCTTGGCCCCATCTAAGTTGAGGGATCTGGACTGTCTGAAGTTTTGCAGGATGGTGGCCTTGTCAGAGTAGTTTAGGTATTTTGCGATGATGGAACGGGGGGTTTTGCGTTCTGAGGAGACGGTTCCCATTCGGTGTGCACGCTCAACCGTGCAGGGACCACAAAGGCCGAGGTCTTCTGGTATGCAAGGAAACAGAGGTGGCACCAAATTTAAAAGCAGCAGATTTTATAGCCCTTAGGGACCTAAATCTGCTTCTGCAGGAAAATGTATCACTGGATGGAATGTGGGAGGAGGATTTCGAGAGTGAGAAGAGTGAGGAGGAGGTGGAGAGAAATCCAATTAAAAAATTTAAGAGGAAATCGCATAGTTTTCCTCCCCTAAATCAAAACCCTGCTTTAGCCCTTTTTATCAGACAAATCACCAGGGAGATCGAGGACTTGAGAACAGATACAATCCCCCACAATTTAAATTTAAGGTCCACCCACTACAATTACCGCTGTTTGCTCTCAACATGCTCTTGATGACTTTTAACATGTGAGTCTGTTTTTTATATTCTTTTAATTAAAATTAATTTTTACGTTATCACGCTATGCAAGTTTTTCATTCATTTTCGCATGGTATGTGAACACCTGTTTGTGGCCCCCCATTGGAGCATTATCCTTATGCCGCCGCGGGTGATCGTTAGAGCCAAGCTGCTGTCCTGACCCAAGATCCATCGTGGCTGTCCAAGGAGATGTACTCTTCTAACCAGGTGATCTAAAAGCCTTTGTGACTTGGGTGGCATAAGCCTCCCCAAGTCAACAACATCTGGTAAGCCTCCTAAGAGCCTTGGTGGTGGCTTCTTCACTATTCTAGTCTGAAACGCTGTTGGTCTCAAACATCTGTCCAGACGTCCGAGGTTTTTCTTTACATTTTTGGCCTTTAATATATACTGGTTTTACACCAATATATGCCTGGACTGTTGCTTATAATTATAATTTATTTTTAGTTGGGTTTTTTGGCACTTCAATTCACCTTGGAGATTTCCCTTTCATTTATAATTGTATCACCAGTATGCACATGTATATTGTACTGTATATTTTGCACAGGATATGATCATATAGTATCTATATTTATCCTTTGAATTGTGAATTCTTCACTGAATTATTATTTTATGACTTGTCATCTCTGTTTATAACTTTTGTATCAGGTTTTTGACAATGGTTTCAATATCTTTAGTTTATTTAGGTTTTATAGCGCTACACTTTCACATTCACAGCATGCGTATATGCAACTTATATCTGCCTTTAGGTAAACATGTTGCCAGAAGGCACAATTATAAAATTCGCCAGCTTAACTTCACGGTGCTGGATAGACTACATATACCCATCAGAGGGGGGGAACAAAATTCTGCTCCAGCGTGAAATGCGTTGGTTAAGATATCTCAGAGCCACAACCCCACCAGGTCTTAATGAGGTAGAAAGTTTTAGGCCTTTTTTGGAGGGTTTCAGCTGTGGGAAAACAGATTTATACCTAGAGCTAGCCCATATCAGATAAATCTTTGATAAACTTTTTTTTTTTTTAAAACCCAGGTGGGTCATGTTACTATCATCATCCTTTTCTTGTATCTTTGCCTCCCCATATCTATGGTCCTATTGGGTAAAGTGAAATTTCTCTGTTTTTAGGATCTGACATTATGTCTTTTGGCTATCTTCTCCTGCTTCTCCCTATCCCTTATTGCTGTGACATTTTCTATGCAACTGAACTAGGTTAGAGAATGTTTTTGATCACAATTTGCAAAGCATATATAGGGGTTATTTTGTTTTGTATAATCAGTGTCCCCCCTCTATATCCAGGCAACCCTGGATCGGGTTGACCCTTTAGAAGGGGGAATTATACTTTGTTGCTATGAGATCTGATATGTATGGCAGAAAGGTATTCCCCATGTTTTGTTTAATTCAGGGAGGTCTTCTGTTTTTTTCTACTTTCCCCCTTTTCCCCCCATTTGAGAGGGAATGGGGATAAACACATGCGCAGGAGCCCCATGTATCCATACCTGGCACAAAAGGGCCCTCGCACCTAATGGATGCGATAGAGCCCCTTTTTTGTCCTCCAGATAGTCGCCTCTCAGCGTCTGGAGGCACTCTGTGTGTTTTTTTTGTCCTATTAATAGCCATAGTCCATTACAGTGTGGATTCTGGCCTTGTTACCACATCGCGATTTCTGCGATGGGTTTTAGGTGATTCTTTTGACGCCCTGCAGTTATTTTTATCCACCTTACTTGGCCCCCCTGCCGTTATCCATGTTCCATCTCTTAGAAACGAACAGCATATGGCCCAGATAATACGTCATTAAGTTTACACTCCTGTTTTCCATCATGGCCGTCCACCTGTATTTTCAGAATATCTGAAAAACAGGAGGCTGTACGGCACACAGGAGGTACCACACCAGGGCATATACTGGTTGTGAGGCATTCACCACATGGCTATTTTTTTTTTTTTTTTTGCGATCAGTCACATGTCCATCTTGCATGACCCCTCCTTGTTTCCCCGGATATATGTATCTGGGGAACAGGAGGTGTCCAGTCTGTGCGTCACATCCAGATCGCATTGATTGCGGCCGGACGTGCTGGAGAGCACGCCCACAATTCGCTCATGATAACGCGGCGTGCCATTGCGTGCCACGTCATCATGTATCACGTGGAGCGTCGATATGACGCCCGGAACAGCGTTTAAAAGGACGCCAAGGACGGCATATGGTGCCATTCTTTTTCCTCAAATCTGATAGCTAACTAAATAGTTACTTGGGGTAAGCTCTTTTTTATGGGAACAGATATTCATTTATCTATTTATTTACTTATATAATACTGATTTTGGTCACTTTGCAATCTCTATATAGTACCCTGGAAAACTTTGATCTTCAAGCACCATTTTTTGGATTCATTTGATCCGGCTATCCTGTATGAGATACATGAGGGGCATGTGCTACTGTGTTTACTAGATATAAGAACCTTCCTTCTTGAGTATCATGGGGAATGCATCTGCATTTTTTTGTCCAGTAAAATTTGCGTTAATGATTACTGATGATTATGATTATTACCATCAGGCTTGCCATCTCCTATTATAGGTTTTCCCAGAACACTGTGAGCTTTCATGATTCTTATTGCCAAAGAAAAAAAATACCCTCTTTGAGCTCAAAGCATATGTCCAGCTAAATACTTCTGATAGAGTGAAGGAGGATTAGAACCATGGTGGGTTTCACTGCTATCTGTGGCACCATGAGAGAGATTTGCCCTAAATTATGGTCATGGTGACAAAGGTTTCACCAGACAGGAAATGGAGAAAAATTTCCAACAGAGACACAGACAGCAATAAAAATGCTTTTTGTTACTAAAGTTGGGGAAGGCAAGGACCCCTGCGTAAGATTTACCAGTTTGTACCCTATTCTGTGAAAATAATTAGGCTTTTGTGTGATTTATCCTATATCTGCAGCATTTCCTTTAAAGACGGTACTTGGATGCCCCCAGGACTTAAAGCAGAACATGCTATTTTCGCAGGACTGAAATGATTTCCAGCAGCTCAGGAAAGAGTTTGTGTACCATGTAAAATGGATAGGAGAAGTTGTGTAGGTAAATGCTGGTGCTGTATGCTGATAAGGTGTCTCACCTTGAGGCAAGCTGGAAGCTGAGTACAGTGTAGTGGTGGTCAGGGCTAGCAGCAGACAGTAGTGTAAGCAAAATCCAGGCATGTGTCAGGGCAGGCAGCAATCAGTAGCATGATCCAAAATCCAGGCAAGGGACTGGTCAGAATAAGAGAAGTAATCCATATTTAGAAGTCAAATGGATTCAAACAAGTTGATGTAATCCAGAAACAAACACAAGTACTGGAGTCAGGAACCAGAACGTTATACAAGCCCTGGGCTTGTAATGTTTAAACAGGGTGTCACTGCAACGCTGTCCAATCAGTGCAGAAGAGGTAAGTGCCAAGCTGATGCCCAGAAATAAGGATGCTTCCCACCGCTAGCCAGTTATAGTGGAGGGGAAATTGCTGGCAGAACTGGGCCCATTGCCCATCAACCAATGTTCAGGCTAGGGAAGAGAGAGCAGTACAGCAGCTGCTGCAGAGAGATTGAGTGACAGTGTAGAAGCATGTATAATGCTCCTGACATCCTGTCAGCTTTTTATTTCTATCTGTATCTCAGGTGACGTTTTTTTCTTCACCTTCTGCCTGGTAAAACTATTGTTACTGCAATAGCAAAGGACAGATAATCTTTCAAATTGAGGCACAATGTCAATCAATACCTGACAGGGGTTTTATTCCACTCTACCCAATATTTCAGCCTAGGTTCACACTGATGTGATGCGGGAACCAGCGCGATTACGTTGCTGGTTCCCGCATCGCATCTCTCCCGCAAGCAGTTCACACTGCCTTCTGCAAACCGCTGCGGGTGTCATTACATTGTTAATGACAACCCCAGATCGGTTCACAGATCGCAGTGCGAACTGTGAACTCGCACAGGAATTGGATCGCATAGGTAAGAACACCCATGAGATCTGATTTTAGTGTGGGTGAAAAAAAGTTCCTGCACTTTTTTTCCTGCAAATCTAATGCGAGTTCAGCCATACAACTGGATGGCTGAACTCGCATCTCACAGACATCGCATGTGATCAGCCTGGCAGGTGCTGGTGTGAATCGCATGTGATGTCTGTGATTGCAGTAGCGTGAACCTGGGCTAAACAACAATAGTTTCAGCTGGACATGCACCAAAAAAGTAATATTTGGTCACTTTGTTAAAACAGTGTTTTTTAATTTGTTTGAAAAGTTCAACACAATATTTGTGAACTGATAATTTCCTGGGCTCTCTTCCTGTGCTGACTCTTATCAGTTACATTATTCTCTTAGGACTATATAACCACCCTCTTCGTTATGTTAGGAGAGGTTTGGGGCTCCAAAGTTCCATCTTGTTTTTGTTGTTGCAATACAGTAAAGTGAATGCGTGTTGTCATTTTAAGGCTGGAAGTGTGTTACTGGTAGAATCACCAGATGAATATGCAGGCATGGAGCTAACTTCCTTTTGGGAGTTAATTTTCACTTTAATTCTTATGGTCAAATATTCTTATGGCTATTTTATTCTTATGACTAATAATACTGCACTCTATGATTGATAACTGCATTGCATTGAGCATCTTGCTGTTTTTTACGAATAAATGGTTACATGAAACAAATTGGTGTAAATGTATTATTATTATGATTTAGCAACACGCTTTTATCTTTATTTTTCTTTATTTGTTGCCTTTCGTTCTTTTGTGTATACCATGTTTTTGGAATGATAATAAATATATCCTTTTAAATAAATATATATATTGTGACATGTTGGGGAATTTGTAGCTCATTGGTAGTGCCAGTTTACTCCACGCCAGAAGTACATTTCAGGGCTTCTTCTGTCCACCTTTATTTAAAAAAAAGCAAAAAGTTCACACTTGAATAGTTTCCCATGCAGGGGGTTCTCACCATTAATGCAACAAAACAAAGAATTCCGCCTTGTGGTTCTCTTTGCAGCTTCACTGCTCAGGTCTCAAGTCTTGGTTCTTCAGACCATCAAACACACAGTCCCATTGCTCATACACAAAACACTGTAACTTTGTCAGCTTGATTGTTTCTCCTGCAGCTCCCAGCTGCTACATTCTCACAGGCTCGGGCCTTTGTCTGTCCTGACCTGGACAGTACCATGCGATGTGCACCTCACAGCTCCCTTCAAACACTGACCATGTTGGTGGTGCCACTGACCTCTAGCTCTGTCTCTAACATAAACCAAAAACACATCCTGGAAAACCTGGCCCAGACCGCCATTTTAAACAGTGACATGAACCCAACATGCCGCTATATATAAATGTGCATATATATATATATATATATATATATATATATATATATATATATATATATATATATTTATATACAGTATATATGGAGTTGCAACTTTCAGGCCTCTTCCACTGACCCCCTCTGAGCATGCGGATGGCTGGTCCTTATCCTTATGCAGAGCCGACACAGACACAGCCTGCTCTCCTCTATGGGTGGTTGGATGTAAACGGTCCGCCTCTCCGTTTACACTCGACTGTCATCCAGTCCGTTCCGCTAATTGGATTGGGAACTGATCCCCATCTGTGTGTTTTTAGCAGATTGAATTGGATGTCGGTGGGTCTAAATGGACACATGTTCATTTATAGTTACATAGTAGGTAATGTTGAAAAAAGACCATCAAGTCCAACCCATGTGTGTGATTATATGTCAGTATTACATTGTATATCCCTGTATGTTGCAGTCGTTCAGGTGCTTATCTAATAGTTTCTTGAAACTATCAATGCCCCCACTGAGACCACCGCTTGTGGAAGGGAATTCCACATTCTTGCCGCTCTTACAGTAAAGAACCCTCTACGTAGTTTAAGGTTAAACCTCTTTTCTTCTAATTTTAATGAGTGGCCATGGGTTTTGTTAAACTCCCTTCTGCAAAAGTTTTCTCCCTATTGTGGGGTCACCAGTACCATATTTGTATATTGAAATCATATCCCCTCTCAAGCTTCTCTTCTCCAGAGAGAATAAGTTCAGTGCTCGCAACCTTTTCTCATAACTAATATCCTCCAGACCCTTTATTAACTTTGTTGCCCTTCTTTGTACTCACTCCATTTCCAGTACATCCTTCCTGAGGACTGGTGCCCAGAACTGGACAGCATACTCTAGGTGCTGCCGGACCAGAGTCTTGTAGAGCGGGAGAATTATCCTTTTATCTCTGGAGTTGATCCCCTTTTTAATGCATGCTAATATTCTGTTTGCTTTGTTAGCAGCAGCTTGGCATTGCATGCCATTGCTGAGCCTATCATCTACCAGGACCTCCAGGTCCTTTTCTATCCTCGATTCCCCCAGATGTTCTCCCCCCAGTTTATAGATTGCATTCATATTTTTGCCACCCAAATGCATTATTTTACATTTTTCTACATTGAACCTCATTTGCCATGTAGTTGCCCACCCCATTAATTTGTTCAGATCTTTTTGCAAGGTTTCCACCTCCTGTGGAGAAGTTATTGCCCTGCTTAGCTTAGTATCGTCCGCAAATACAGAGATTGAACTGTTTACCCCATCCTCCAGGTTGTTTATGAACAAACTAAATAGGATTGGTCCCAGCACAGAACCCTGGGGGACCACGCTACCCACCCCTGACCAATCCGAGTCCTCCCCATTTATCACCACCCTCTGAACTCGCCCATGTAGTCAGTTTTCAATCCATGTACTCACCCTATGGTCCATGCCAACGGACCTTATTTTGTACAGTAAATGTTTATGGGGAACTGTGTCAAATGCTTTTGCAAAATCCAGATACACCACATCTACGGGCCTTCCTTTATCTAGATGGCAACTCACCTCCTCATAGAAGGTTAATAGATTGGTTTGGCAAGAACGATTCTTCACGAATCCATGCTGATTACTGCTAATGATACCGTTCTCATTACTAAAATTTTATATATAGTCCGTTATCATCCTCTCCAAGAGTTTACATACTATTGATGTTAGACTAACTGGTCTGTAATTCCCAGGGATGTATTTTGAGCCCTTTTTAAATATTGGCACTACATTGGCTTTTCTCCAATCAGCTGGTACCATTCCAGTCAGTAGACTATCAGTAAAAATTAGGAACAATGGTCTGGCAATTACTTGACTGAGTTCCCTAAGTACCCTCGGGTGCAAGCAATCTGGTCCCGGTGATTTATTAATGTTACGTTTCCCAAGTCTAATTTTAATTCTGTCCTCTGTTAACCATTGAGGTGCTTCCTGTGATGTGTCATGAGGATAAACACTGCAGTTTTGGTTACTGAAGCCCCCCGATTCCCTCGTGAAGACTAAGGAGAAGAATAAATTCAATACCTTCGAAATCTCCCCATACTTTGTAACCAGATGTCCTTCCTCATTCGTTATGGGGCCAATATGGTCTGTCCTCCCTTTTTTACTGTTCACATACTTAAAGAATTTCTTGGGATTTTTTTTGCTCTCCTCGACTATGTGTCTTTCATGTTCTATCTTAGCCGTCCTTATTGAACCGTTACATTTCTTGTTGCATTCTTTATAAAGTGTGAATGCTGATGATGATCCCTCAACCTTGTATTTTTTGAAGGTCTTCTCCTTTGCTTTTATATACATTTTTACATTGGAGTTAAGCCATCCAGGAATTTTGTTCGCTCTTTTAAATTTATTACCCAATGGGATGCATTGGCTAATGCCCTTATTTAATATGTTCTTAAAGCAAACCCATCTCTCCTCCGTGTTCTTTGTTCCTAAGATTCTATCCCAATTTATGCCTTCACTTATATTCACTGCTCCATAGAGAATAATGGAGGGTTCGATTTGGTCCACCCGAAAAACTGACAGGCGAACTTGATTGGTTTGCCCGTGTGAAAGGGGCCTTATGCTGAATGCTTTTTCCAGCCTTGTGACTAGGCAGTACTGAAGCCAGTAACAATAAGCCAAGTAGTATATCTCTAGGATACCATTAATGGCATCCCTCAAATATCTTTCTTTTATGACAAAAAGTGGTGTGTTCTCTAGAGGGGGAACTGCTGAGAGGTGCTACAGTGGCAAAGCCAGTCAGACACCGTGGGGTTGATTTACAAAAGAAAATATTCTGTTCACTTTGCAAGGGAAGTTTCACATTGCATGGGAATTTGCCCCAGAGCTGTGGATCTGGTGAGATTTTACTCTGCAAATACACACTCACTTGCAAGGAAAATTTAAAAAAAAATGCATTTTTGTTTGATTTGCATGATTGAATGATGGAAGTCAAAAAAGCATCACTGCATTTACTAAACTCTAGGGGAAATTCCCTTTCACAGTGCAAATGTCTTTAATAAATCAACCCCCATAGGTACTATTCTTGAGTTTACAGCAAAGCAACGTTTTCCCCCATTAAGCTCAATAAACCATTCAGGCCCAGACATTTGGTTAGTGCTCTATAGCATTAGAAAAGTGTACCAAGCGTCTTCTTTTGACATAAATGTATACTTTGAGCATGAAGCTTATTGACAATATCAATTCCTAATAATCTGTTAGGAGGAATGCCTTCTATTAACTAAATTATGACTACAGAATACTTTCTAATTACTGCTAGGTATAATGATTGTGTAGTAATAGTAGTAGTTTTTTTTTTTGCTGCCATCTAAAAAATTCTATTTATTGACTACCCAATCTACTGTTTCTTGGCTGCTTTATAGATATAAAAGCATGTATAGCCCAGAAAGACTGGATTTTGCTGTTAGTAGAACTGAACAGCTGCTAATATCTCTTGACTGATAAAAAGGTCAAAAAACGTAATTCTTAAAGAAGTAAAGTACTGGCTACAATTTTAAACTTTAAACATTTCCAGTACCAGAATTCTTAGCACATCAGAAATTGAATCCTTAAAGTAGATATAAACCATAACTGAATAACATTTATTATAGATAAATTAAAAGAAAAAAAAAAATCTTGCTTTCACCTTTTTTTCATCCTTTGTTATTTCTGAATGCTGCTAGTGACTCAGCAAACAGCAGCAGTTGGGCAAGCATTTCTATTTTGTTGAGTTACCCCCCCCCCATAACTTTTTTTTTTGGATGGGACTTTGTGATGTTGTACATTGATATAGAAATGATAGTTCAATAAGACCTAGGACATAGGGTTTATCATAGGGCATATCCCCTGTACAGACACTCTGTTCCTCTTTCCCTACTAGCAATCCTCTAACACTGTTGCCAAGAAATCTTGCTGTGTAAAAATTGAGAATTTCCTATAAAATACCGACTGTAATTTTCCTTTCCTGATGGACTCCATGGCAGCATACATATGGGTAACTCTGCCTCCGCTCCTACCCCATAGGACCCCGCTTCCATAAATTTTCAGCCTGAGCCCTAGGCCATGTTCCGTAACTAGCCTACTCATGACACTGGAAGGGTACTCCAGCTGCCATGTTGTCTATCAGGTGGGAAAAATGATGGCAAGTATTTGATAGGAAATTTTCAGTTTTCCTGACAGACTCCATGGCAGCATATGTACAATATGGGGATTAGCTAGCCATACAGGGACATGGGTGGGAATGCTAAACAAAAAAGGCTTTAATTTGAACTGTTAACAGATAGGGCCAGAACTAACAGAAGACAAAGAAGCAGGCTACACACAATAGTGAGTCATGAAGGTATTGGTAGAAGATAACAAAGCTGTTCTACAGATCACATCAGGTGCCACATGACGTGCAGCCGCTCACAACGTAGACACACTTCTAACTAAGTGTGCAGTCACCACCTCTGGAGGAGCCAAGCCCTTTGCCTTATAGGCCTGTTGGATGGCCTGAACCACCAGATCTGGGAAAAAGGTCAAGAAGGGTTCCTTATGCCCAAGAGCTGCAATCTCGGAGACCCTTTTAGCAGATGTGATGGCAATGAGGAATGCAGACTTGACAGAAAGATCTCTAATTTAAACTGACCGGAAGCACTCCAATAAAGCACCTGAAAGAAAGTCAAGGATGAGAGGTAAATCCCACTTAGTGAACCTCAGCTTTCTTTGAGGTCTCAATCTGACTGCCCTTCTGGAGAACTGCTGTACCAGCGAATGTCTTCCCAGGATACCCGGGTGAGGGCTAATCTTTATAATAGCTTATAACCAAAAAAGTACCATAATATTGTGATTCATAAAGTGCTCATGCTCCTTTGGCTTAAAAACATTGCTCCACTTGACTTGTGCTCAGACTAAGTGCCCCACATAGATGTACACTCACCCTGGACATTGACCACCTATCTCTAGTGTGGTCACTTGCGCTTGTTGGGGAATTGTCCCCTAGGTGGTGTCTCTGCTATTTGGCCCCAAGAAAGGTTAATCCTCAGATGTAATTGGAGGAAGATAAATAACAGAAGGAAACCTCATAGCTTAAAACCGTATAGTTTATTAGACATTTAAAAACAATAGATGTTGGTACACCGAGCCGCGATTCATGGCATCTGTGACAGACTCACCCGGGATAGAGGCTTTTGGAGGGGACTGAATGCAAGCCTCTTGCCAACCGATTATGGGCCCTGGCATTTGGGGGAATGGTGCTCTTTGTGAGCTGTATGCCTGGAGACCCTTGAGATGGTATTACTGTGGCTTCGGGTCCTGGTCCCCCAGGACACACAGACTCTGGGGACCCTGTGTATGTCATATGGGAAATGGTGACTTGGAGGGTATGTCTTGGATTGCTTAAAATGGGACAGTAATATTTATCCCCAATATCTCCCAGGATATATATGTAAAGACTATTATTGGTTTGTTTGATTCTGAACTCAACATGTTAATTGAGTGAGCTGATCACATTGTCCTCCAGGACTAGCTAGGAGACGAATAGTCTACTCCTACTATAGTTTGTTGATGACTAGGCTGAGGAGGGGGGATTCCTCCAGCAGCCCTCCTGCTGATAAGACTGATTCATACTGTTGGGACACATACTGTGAGGAGATGCTAGTGTCATCAACTCCAACTACCTGTCTTGTTGTCTGCTATAATGTGTTTAATGTAAATGAGTCTAGTCTGGCTTACCACAGGTTCTAAAGGTATTCCACACATTGTTGTTTGTTCTAATTAACCCTGTGTTGATGTTTATGGTAATGTGTATTGAATAGCCACCTAGTCTGGGTAAATGATTTAGTAAACTAGCTCATGTTCATTAGGTTACAGTTGTATTGTTAGAGGAGGTTCCAACGGCATATAAAGTCTTGTAATTTTGATTCTAAATAAAAACAGTCCATGTTAGCAGTGAAACAAGTGTCGCCTTGTTTTGTGCTTGGGAGTGGTTGGAATATCTGATATCTGTGTCCAGACTGCTAGGAAGTGGTATACTGACGGAAGCACTCAAGCGGAGTGTGGGACGTTCCGTGACATTGGTGGCAAGCAGCGGGAAGCTTCCTGCAGTCTGGGAAATCTAAACCTCCACCTGGATCCAAGATCAGGATAGCAGACTTCAGTCACCCCAGCGGAGATATGGACCTGGCATCAGAGTTCCCGGGGCTGCTGCGGATCATCCTTTCAACATACACCAGGACTGTGTCTGAGGATGAATACCTGGAGCTCAGGCAGCAGATTCGGGTGGAGCTCTGGAATGGAGCCCTCCAGCTCGCTGGTATAAAACAGGGCAAGTGCTTTCCAACCCAAGAGCAACGAGCCAGTGACCAACGGGCATTGCGGATGGCATTCCTGGGAGAGCGGCCCCAGGAGCAATGGGTGATTGAGTTGGACAGGCTGGTCCAGCAGGAGATAGAGTTGGACAATCATTATCGGGCTCTGCAATGGCACGCAGAGCAGGGATATTTAGGGGAGACAACAGAATGCTCTCTGGAGGGGTATGACTTTGGAGGCCCTGGATTGCTGTGGGAGAGCCTTACAGATCATTTTGTGTTTGGCGATGAAGGGGAACCTGCTCTTGAGGACCTGCGAGAATATAGAGGCTATGCTCGGTCTTGCAGGGGTCTCAGAGCTCAAACCTGATCTGGACCATTTGCTAAGGAAGGAACAGCATCTGGAAATGGCATACAGGAAACTGCTAGAACACGTTCAGCAGCATGCCAGAGAATCGGCAGTGGAAAATCTGAAGATTGCTGTCCCCAAACCTGAAGTGCTGACAACAGGGCAGAGCTCTGCTAACCTCTGCCCAGCACTGATAGCATCTTCTGGGTTCCATGGACAGGAGATGGTGAACCTCTATCCCCAGACACCAGTTATAGAGGTAGGGGATTTAATAGACTTTTCTGCTGAGGAAGAACAACCTGATGAGCCTCCAGCTGAAGATCTGGTAACTGAACAGAGGGTCCAAGACCTCTGCCCCACACTTTTAGCAATTCCAGAGACTGGGGATTTAATAGATGTTTCTGTAGAGGAGGAACCACCTAGCAAACCCCCAGCAGAAGTGCTGGCAACCGGACAGAGGGTCCAAGACCTCTGCCCCATACCTGTGGCAGTTTCGGAGGCTCAGGGTGAGAAGGTGACAATCACTTCCCAGCAGCAGATACAGGGGGAGAAGGGAGAGGAGGTGGTTGTTGTCCCTCCCCAACAGTTGGCCAGGGTGGAGGAAGCGGCCTTTCCTTCCCAGCAAAGATCCGTGCACCTGGGAGACAGTACCATAGACATGTCATCCCAGCAGCCAGATGAGGGAATAGAAAAGGAAGCAGCTGGCTCACCTCCCCAATGGCAGCTACACAGTTTGGGAGTGGAGGAAGCCAGCCTTCTGCCCCAATGGTTAGCCAGAGCGGAGGATGCAGAGTCCCCAGCAGAAGTGCTGGCAACAGGGCAGAGTGCTACCAGCCCAGCACCAGCAACAACTGTGGAGTTCCAGGGAGCCGGGGCAGTCGGCCCCTCTCTCCAGCGACAAGCTGATGTAGTAAAGCTGCTACTCCCAGCTGAATCACTGGCAACAGGGCAGAGCGCCGCTGGCCTCTGCCTAGCACCTACAGTGTCTCTACAGTTTCAGAAAGCTGGGGCGATCGGCCCCTCTGCCCAGCAGCAGACCGATCCCCGGAATGTTAAAAACCACCCAGCTGAAGCACTGGCAGCCGGACAGAGAGTAAATGACCTCAGCCCCACACCTACTGAGATCAACTATTCCTTGCAGCCAAGAAAGGAAATCATGTGGACAGACTATATGAGTTCACTCTGCCTGACTAACGCATGTCCAGACCAGGTGGAGGTCTGGGACCTTGTTAATCAACCTTTGATGGGGGAGAAATGTGACCGACTCACCCGGGATAGAGGCTTTTGGAGGGGACTGAATGCAAGCCTATTGCCGACCGATCATGGGCCCTGGCATTTGGGGGAATGGTGCTCTTTGTGAGCTGTATGCCTGGGGACCCTTGAGGTGGTATTACTGTGGATTCGGGTCCTGGTCCCCCAGGACACACAGACTCTGGGGACCCTGTGTATGTCATATGGGAAATGGTGACTTGGAGGGTATGTCTTGGATTGCTTAAAATGAGACAGTAATATTTATCCCCAATATCTCCCAGTATATATATGTAAAGACTATTATTGGTTTGTTTGATTCTGAACTCAACATGTTAATTGAGTGAGCTGATCACATTGGCCTCCAGGACTGGCTAGGAGACGAACAGTCTACTCCTACTATAGTTTGTTGATGACTAGGCTGAGGAGAGGGGAGTTCTTCAGGAGCCCCCCCTGCTGATAAGACTGATTCATACTGTTGGGACACATACTGTGAGGAGATGCTGGTGTCATCAACTCCAACTACCTGTCTTGTTGTCTGCTATAATGTGTTTAATGTAAATGAGTCTAGTCTGGCTTACCACAGGTTCTAAGGGTATTCCACACATTGTTGTTTGTTCTAATTAACTCTGTGTTGATGTTTATGGTAATGTGTATTGAATAGTCACCTAGTCTGTGTGAATGATTTAGTAAATTAGCTCATGGTAATTAGGTTACAGTTGTATTGTTAGAGGAGGTTCCAACGGCATATAAAGTCTTGTAATTTTGATTCTAAATAAAAACAGTCCATGTTAGCAGTGAAACAAGTGTCGCCTTGTTTTATGCTTGGGAGCGGTTGGAATATCTGATATCTGTGTCCAGACTGGGAGGAAGTGGTATACTGATGGAAGCACTCAAGCGGAGTGTGGGATGTTCTGTTACAGCATCTACTATACGCCTGCCGGGCTATCCCTATTTACATATGCTGTTTACACAGAGTGCCAGGATATAGTCACCATACCATGTGAGTGTACCAACGTTTATTGTTTTAAATGTCTAATAAACTATACGGTTTTACGCTACGAGTTTTCCCTCAGTCATTTATCTTCCCCCATTTACATCTGAAGATTAAAGTGGATGTAAACCCACTGTCATCATTTTCAATCTAATAACACAGGGTATATCTGTAAGGATATACATGCCTCCTGCATGTATCCTTACCTTTTTTTACTCACCCCCTCAGCTGTCCTGAGCCCCGCAATATTGCCGAATTTGTGAGTGCGTGTGTTTTCCGGCGCTCGGTGGGCGGAGTCATGATGTCAGAGGACTCCTCCGCCCACCTCTAAACTCCCCTGGCCAGCCAGCATTGTGAGGACGAGCCTCGCACCTGTGGAGATAAAAGTGCACACAGGAGTGACAGAGCGTTTTCTCTGAAGAAGCAGAGCACTCTCATGTTACTCCTGCGCATGTGCACAACAATAAACAAGAGAAGGATTATCAAGAGCTGCGCCAAAGAGGCAGAGAGGCAGAAGAAAGGAGTGGGAGGGAATTAAAAAATAATGCACGTCTCTTAGGCTAGTGCACGAGATATGTAAATCACCTGTCACTCACAGCAAGGGGGAGGATTTGACTAAATTTTTCTCTGTTTGTCAAGTTTTATCTCACAGAACAATAAAAGAGGATTGCTTAGAGCTGGATTTACTCTTTGTGGCAAGACTGGGCTCAAATGATAGGAAATCTTATACTCTACATTATGACATAAAAAAAAAAAAAAAAATCGGGTTTACATCCACTTTAACCTATTGTGGTGCCAGCTAGCAGAGACACCACCTATGGGACAATTTCCCAACAAGCGCAAGTGACCACACTATAGATAGGTGGTCAATGTCCAGGGTAAGTGTACATCTATGTGGGGAACTTGGTCTGAGCACAAGTCAAGTGGAGCACCGTTTTTAAGCCATAGGAGCACAAGCACTAGTATTAACATGTGTTGACATGTTAATACTATTTGTTATATTATCATTTAGATGTCTAAAGCACTTAGCGCGGTGTCATTATGTGAGCCCACGACATGATTAGCTCGACTTCCAGAAGTAAGGATAAGCTGTGGGTCCCCTCTTGTCTCTTTATGTAGGAGACCGCAACGGTGCTGTCTAGCCTCGGGAGCACTGACTCTCCTCTTATTAGATGACGAAAGGTCCGTTCACAGGGCAGAGAAGGCTGCCCACAGCCCCAGGACATTCAACACAATCCAACAGGAGGGAAAGTTCCAATTGCCCTGTGCTATCTCTGACAGGCAATGAGTGCCCCATCCTGTATTGCTGGCATCAGTCGTGATCATGACCCAGGAAATGGGGGCAATGGAATGGCAGGTGAGCAGATTCCTCTATTGTAGCCACCAGAGAAGGCTTTCTTTCATGGTCAAGGTTATGTAGATGATCTGATTTCTGCCTCCTGGCTTCCACTGCTGGAGAAACCACTTGTGGAAGGTATGCAGCTTGCATTGCACCCACCTCACCTTGGGTACCATGGACACTTTGGTGCCAATAATTCTCAGACACTGGGATTACAGGGCTAAAGATATTCTGCTCTGGATTACTGAATGATTTTCCAGTGGCAAGGCAATAGTGCTCTTGACTGTACCGAACTGTATCAAACCCAGGAAGTGGGGCAATGGAATGGCAGCTGCGCAGATTCCTCTATTGTAGCCACCAGAGAAGGCTCTCTTTCATGGTCAAGATTATGTAGATGATCTGATTTCTGCCTCCTGGCTTCCACTGCTGGAGAAACCACTTCTGGAAGGGATGCATCTTCCATTGCACCCACTTCACCTTGGGTGCCATGGGTACCATGGTGCCAATAGTTCTCAGACACTGGGATTACAGGGCTAAAGATATTCTGCTCTGGATTACTGAATGATTTTTCAGTGGCAAGGCAATAGTGCTCTTGGCTGTATCGAACTGGGCCTCAAGGTATACGAGAGACTGAGTGGGCTCTAGGTTTATCAGCCAACCATACTCCTGGACCATTGAGATGACCTGGCCTCTGTGCTCCACAAGCTGCCCTCTGTCCTCTGTCCTGAAAAAGCAGGGGGAGATCATACAAGAAGTGGTGCAGGCGTAGTCCTTTCATCCTGATTAAGGCTACTACAGTCATCAAGATATTGAAAAACACATGAGGCGATGTTGAGAGCCTGAACAGGAGACAAGTAAATTAAAGATGCTCTTGGCCTACAACAAAATCAAAAAACTTTTGGAGGCCTCCAATATAGGCACGTGAAAGTAGACATCTTTCAAGTCTATGGAAATGAGCCCGTCACCTGGCTGAACAGCCTGTTGAATTGTGAACAGTATTCCCATCTTGAATTTCTTCTTCTTGATGAATCTGTTTAGGTGCGTGAGGTCAATGGCTGGCCTCCATGATCCACTCTTCTTCATGACCATAAAGAGAGGTGAGTACATGCCCTGAAACTTTTCTCAAGCCAGAACTGGCACTGCTGCGCCTTGTACCAGTAGCAATTGGACGTAGGACAGGAGTATTAGCTTTTTTTCTTTGTAGTGAGGTAATTCTGTGGGAACACATCTGAGATGGGGAGGGCAGTTGAAGGTCCACTCGTGCCCTGAGGAGACCGTCCTGACAGTGCAGCTGTCTGAGATTGAGGCCACCCAGCAGACACGCCCCTACCAGGTATGCCTAAGCGAGCCCAATATTAAAAGAACTTTGAAGCCTCCCAACTTTCTGAGGCTGATCCTTTGGCTGACTTCTGAAAAGATGACTGGCTTCTCCTCCAGTTCTTTCTAAATTTACAGCCTGGTCTATAGTAGCGCACATCTCTTGCGCAATCAGAGCTCTGTCTTCTGGACTGAGACCTTCTCTGGGGTAGCAGGCACCGGTCCTAAAGCAAAAACCCTGACTTACCACCCATGACTCAGGCTTTAGTGCTGTCCAGCTTGTTACCAAACCGTGAAGTCCCCTCAAAGGGGATTTAACACTAAGCCTGCTTAGAGACAAAATCAGCAAGCCAAGGACGCAGCCACAATGCCCACTTAACAGATTAGAGCATAACCCATTCCACCAAGACCAATGGCTCAGAAGAAATGCAACAGCTTGGAACGCAGAAGTGCTCCAGCCACCATGAAAGGCTGTAAATACTAGAGACAGGCAAAAAAGAAAATGCAAGCAAAGAGGTATTTACCACTGCCATAAATGCAAATGAAAAAAGAAGTACATGGTACTCATGTGGCCCCAGGGTCTGGACCGTTCTAGTGAAGCTTGTCTACCATCCCGACCTTAGGACTTACCACATACCTGTAAGATATCTCACCACACCTCGAACATAACAGGTCCTATGATGAGGACAAAAAAAGGAACATGACCTAGGGCTCAGGCTCAAAATTTATAGAAGTGGGGGCTTATGGAGTAAGAGCGGAGGCTCAGTTACCCATATGTACAGTATGCTGCCATGGAGTCTGTCAGAAAATAAATTACACTTTTATCTACCGTAACACTAGGAGCTTTAAAACAAACTCCAGTGAGAACAAAAATAATGTTTACAAGGAAAGGCTAAAAAAAAAAACAAAAAAAAACTTTGGCCTGAAAAAAACGACACATGTATTTGTTATATCAAGAAATAACAACGTTATTGCTGAATGATCAGGGTTGGCAACCGTTGAAAATTTTATGGACAGTTTGTAAAAAAACATTTTTTACAACTGTCTGTAAATATCAGGGGCTGATAATCTGTCATGCTATGTTGACTTTTTAAACATAAACGAGGCAAATTACTTGTCACGTGTATTGTCAGTGCTTCCATACTGTATTTGTATTGTTTAAATATCGATTGTCTACGTTTTTAATAGGAGTTCTGCATTTTTCAGGTTGTTAGTAAACAATGTGCTCAGTCAGTATATTTTACATATTTTGTCAGTAAAAATGCTGTGGGAAGTTGGCAGTACTGGGTATTCAGGTACAAGAGCTGAACTGGTTAAATAGAAACTCTACCACCAGTTATACAGCTCTATCATCACAAAACTTGGAGCCTGTAAATCACTAAGTTGGTAGCTGTCCATGGTCATGTGAAAACACAGCTTTTTTTTAAATTTGGAATAGATGTTGCTACAACAACAAACAACTTATTTACTATAGGAGTCACTTTCACTCTAGCCTATATTTATGTCAGGTACAGAAGTTGCATTGAAATTGAAAAGAAACTGGAAAAGTGATTTAATGGAAAAAAAACTAATTGTGTATTTGAAATTAACACCAGAGTCAAATTATTATTTTAGCAAATCAGCCAGCAAACTATTTCCTGAAGTATGCCTATACCTTGGTTGCTCTGCATTCACCAGGGATGAACAGAGGCGACATATAATGTATACTGCTGAATTTTACACCACACACACACTGCACTGTAATAACTTAATTTTACCCCATGTCCTCCTTTTTATTTTATCCTTTATTGTGAAATTTGTCTCAAAATTAAGTACTATTGGTTGGCACTGAGGATTTTGGTTGGAGCCACTGCTGCTCTATTGTTTTCTTGCTCTAAAGTTTAAATAAGATAACTTTTTTTCTGGTGGAGAGAAGCATGTTTTAGTCCTTTGCTAGGTCTTTACTGTTACCTGTGACCCCAATTGGGAGCTACCATCACCAGTCTGACCAATGACAACTGCAGTTCAACAGTAACCTGATCTTTTTTACCTCTCAGAAGTAAATTTTCTATATACTTGCTGTTTTGCTGTACTTCCATTGTATGGAGAAAAAATTAATGGGCATGAGTATATTTTCAGTTGGACCTGTTGTCACAGATGTGTGTGATGTTTTGTAAAATAGCCCAGCATGGAACACTTTAGCTGTGGTGAACTGCAGCTTTTAATTCAAGTAACTAAATTGAAACCTACCATAACATGCTTGAATACACAACAAACCAGAATACATGCATCTTCAAGCATATCTGGTGATGCAAATAAGCCTATAAGTGAATACCACCCATGACATACATTGAAATCTATGCTTAATGATTCAGTAAAGCCACGGCTAGTCTAGCCATTCCATTAGGACCAGTAACATTTTGGAGCATACCATATGTGTAACACTGCCAGAAGTCAGCGGTCTGGCATATTTCCTGAATATCTACTGGTCACATTAATTTTTATTTCATTGTTAATGTGGTGGTAATATAATGATAAGCAGAATCCTCAAAATTAATTTCTTGCTGTATTGTAGTAATTAATGTATAATCCAACTAAGCTAATTTTGAGAAGCGTTAAGAGAATGTTAGCTTTAAACAAATCTGTCACATGTGAGTTAGGAAATTATTTTTACTTCTTAACTCATGATTCTGTTGTCAACTAATCAGCATAGGAAAGCCAGGAGTTTTAGAACATTTCATTTTTCAAATGTTGACATAAAACTGTACAAATCCCATGTAAAGTCAATGATGCCACACTTCTCAGCATCACTGTATTCAGAGAGATTTACCTATGTAGCCAGGCGCTGGGCTACAGCAACATGGAAAAGGAGACATTGCCTTTTATTCTTCACTACCACTACTGAGATACTGATATTGTGCTGCACTATTCTCTTCCGGCCAGCAGGGGGGATGTTAAAGCCAAGCAAACTCATAGACTTCTATGCAAAGCACTGAGAATCCAGGGAGTTGAGATGGCAGCTATCTAATGGGGCCAGCTCTCCACTGTAGAGGGGGTTAGAGAGAAAGCTGAATATTCCACTGCCCGCAGGTGACCATACTAGCGGAGATCTGAGACGGGGAGGGACGACAGCGCAGCTGTATGCTAAATTGTGTTTGCCTTTACTACCTTGTTTGGTGCCTGTTTTCTAAAGGCCCATAAACACGATCGGACTTTTCAACAACGGTCCGATGGACATGTTTTATCGGACAATCCGACCGGCAATCCGACCTTCTGTATGCTCCATTGGACAATTGTTTCCGGTTTTTCAGTGGACAAATGTTCGCTGTGCATGCTTTCAAACTTTCCGACAACATATGTCCGATGTAGGATCATTTGATCATGTGTACACAAGTCCATCGGAGTGAGTTCGACTCGAACGTTGGCTGTTTGATCGTTCGTCAAAATACGAACATTATAGGGGGGGTTTGCGCCAAATTCGAGGGGCGCGTCATGCCCCATAATACACTGCGACATCGCAGTGCATTGCTGTCTGATGATTGGCCAAGCATGCACTATGACCCGCATGCTTTGGACAATCACAGCGCCGTCAGCAAAGAGAGCCATAATTGGCCAAAGGCACGGTGCCTTTGGCCAATTATGGTTTAGGGGGTTTATCCACTGCATTCTAGTCTAGCCAAGCCTATATCTGACTGAAGGCCATTCCTGGTGTACGTTTACAAATATACTTTCGGGCAGGTAGGTGATTCAGTGAGCTGCAGTGCATAAAATATATATACAGTCTCCTACATATATATATATATATATATATATATATATATATATATATATATATATATATATATATACATTCAGGGCTTTTTTTCAGCCGAAACTTGCCGGAACTGTGTTCCGGAACCTCTGGCAGCCCTCTCCTCTCTGACCTGACATGTAAACTCATAGCCAGTAGAGGAAGTTTTCCTGCACAGCTCACTTCCTCTACTGGCTTTTCTGTGTTATCTCTGGGCACTCAGTGCTGCTGCCCTTGAGGCTCGAGCCCTTGTACACGCTTCTGCTACTGAGACATTGTAGCATGAAGTCGAGGAGCTCTGAAACTCCTCCTCGGCTCTGTGCTACAGCAGGCAGAGCTCTCTGAACTGAATTACACTGTGCTGAATTGAAAAAAAAAAAAAGCCTGTGCATACCAGAGAGACCGGTGGCCATTGGAAGAGGTGAGGGATTGCTAAAGCCTGAAGTTGTGCAGGGGAGTGAATTGTAAAGGTGTGGGGGAAGGGGGAATATGTACTGAGAGAAGACCAGGTAGCAATTTGTGCAGAGGGAAAAGTGAAAGGGGGGGTTAGCAAAGAGGAGAGATGGGGGGATGTGTGCAGAGAGGGGATCTGTGGGAATGTGTGCAGAGAGGAGAGATGGGGGGATGTGTGCAGAGAGGGGATCTGGGGGGATGTGCGCAGAGAGGGGATCTGGGGGGATGTGTGCAGATAGGGGATCTGGGGGGAGTTGTACATGGGGGAGAGCTGAGGGGATGTGTTCAGAGAGGGGATCTGGGGGGATTTGTGTGCAGAGAGGGGATCTGGGGGATGTGTGCAGGGAGGGGATCTGGGGGGGATTTGTACATGCGGGAGAGCTGGGGGGATGTGTGCAGAGAGGGGATCTGGGGGGATGTGTGCAGAGAGGGGATCTGGGGGAATTTGTATGCAGAGAAGGGATCTGGGGGGATTTGTGTGCAGAGAGGGGATCTGGGGGGATTTGTGTGCAGAGAGGGGATCAGGGGGGGGGATGTGTGCAGAGAGGGAATCTGGGGAGGATGTGTGCAGAGAGGGGATCTGGGGGGGATTTGTACATGGGGGAGAGCTGGGGGGATGTGTGCAGAGAAGGGATCTGGGGGGATGTGTGCAGAGAGGGGATCTGGGGGGGGATGTGTGCAGAGAGGGGATCTGGGGGGATTTGTGTACAGAGAATGGATCTGGGGGGATTTGTGTGCAGAGAGGAGAGATGAGGGGATTTGTGTACAGAGAGGCGATCTGGGGGGATTTGTGTACAGAGAGAGGATCTGGGGGGATTTGTGTGCAGAGAGGGGATCTGGGGGGATGTGTGCAGAGAGGGAATCTGGGGGGATGTGTGCAGAGAGGGAATCTGGGGGGATTTGTGTGCAGAGAGGGGATCTGGGGGGATTCGTGTGCAGAGAGGGGATCTGGGGGGATTCGTGTGCAGAGAGGGGATCTGGGGGGATGTGTGCAGAGAGGGGATCTGGGGGGGATTTGTACATGGGGGAGAGCTGGGGGGATGTGTGCAGAGAGGGGATCTGGGGGGATGTGTGCAGAGAGGGGATCTGGGGGGATGTGTGCAGAGAGAGGATATGGGGGGGATGTGTGCAGAGAGGGGATCTGGGGGGATGTGTGCAGAGAGGGGATCTGGGGGGATTTGTGTGCAGAGAGGGGATCTGGGGGGATGTGTGCAGAGAAGGGATCTGGGGGGGATTTGTGTGCAGAGAAGGGATCTGGGGGGGATTTGTACATGGGGAGAGCTGGAGGGATGTGTGCAGAGAGGGGATCTGGGGGGGATGTGTGCAGAGAGGGGATCTGGGGGGATGTGTGCAGAGAGGGGATCTGGGGGGATATGTGCAGAGAGAGGATCTGGGAGGGATGTGTGCAGAGAGGGGATCTGGGGGGGATGTGTGCAGAGAGGGGATCTGGGGGGATTTGTACATGGGGGAGAGCTGGGGGATGTGTACAGAGAGGGGATCTGGGGGGATATGTGCAGAGAGGGGATCTGGGGGATGTGTGCAGAGAGGGGGTCTGGGGGGAATGTGTGCAGAGAGGGGATCTGGGGGGATGTGTGCAGAGAGAGGATCTGGGGGGATGTGTGCAGAGAGGGGATCTGGGGGGATGTGTGCAGAGAGGGGATCTGGGGGGATTTGTGTGCAGAGAGGGGATCTGGGGGGATGTGTGCAGAGAGGGGATCTGGGGGGAGTTGTGTGCAGAGAGGGGATCTGGAGGGGATGTGTGCAGAGAGGGGATCTGGGGGGGATTTGTACATGGGGGAGAGCTGGGGGATGTGTGCAGAGAGGGGATCTGGGGGGGATATGTGCAGAGAAGGGATCTGGGGGGATTTGTGTGCAGAGAAGGGATCTGAGGGGATGTGTGCAGAGAGGGTATCTGGGGGGATGTGCACAGAGAAGGGATCTTGGGGGATTTGTGTGCAGAGAGGGGATCTGGGGGGATTTGTGTGCAGAGAGGGAATCTGGGCGGGATGTGTGCAGAGAGGGGATCTGGGGGAATTTGTGTGCAAAGAGGGGATCTGGGGGGATTTGTGTGCAGAGAGGGGATCTGGGGGGGATGTGTGCAGAGAGGGGATCTGGGGGGATTTGCGTGCAGAGAGGAGAGATGGGGAGATTTGTGTGCAAAGAGGGGATCTGGGGGATGTGTGCAGAGTGGGGATCTGGGGGGGATTTGTGTGCAGAGAAGGGATCTGGGGGGGATTTGTACATGGGGGAGAGCTGGGGGGATGTGTGCAGAGAGGGGATCTGGGGGGGATGTGTGCAGAGAGGGGATCTGGGGGGGATGTGTGCAGAGAGGGGATCTGGGGGGATGTGTGCAGAGAGGGGATCTGGGGGGATGTGTGCAGAGAGGGGATCTGGGGGGATTTGTACTTGGAGGAGAGCTGGGGGATGTGTGCAGAGAGGGGTTCTGGGGGGGGATTTGTACATGGAGGAGAGCTGGGGGGATGTGTGCAGAGAGGAGAACTGGGAAAGTGTGGATGGGGGGTGGATTTGTGCAGAGAGGGAGAGGAGAAATGGGAAGGGGGAGCTCTGTGCAGAGGGGAGAGCTGCAGAAGGCAGGTTGTGCAAAGTGAAAGCTGTGAAGGGTGGGGCAGGTTGTGCAGAGGTGAGAGCCATGGGGGAAGCTGGGGGTGCAGAAGTGAAACATGGGGGGCAAAGGTGAGAGCTGTGGATTAAGGTGAGCTTTAGATGGGGGTGCAGAGATAATATGTGGATGGAGGTGCAGAGGTGAGTTGTGGACTGGGGGTATAAGCTGTGGTTATGGGGGTGCAGAAGTGAGATGTTGATGGGGGGGCAAAGGTGAGCTGTGGAAGAGGGGACACAGAGATAGGATATTTGAGGTAAGGGGGATTTTTGCTTGGGGAAGACCAGGGATGGGGGACAGTAATGCATGCAGAGTTCAGTGAGCAAGACTATGTAATGCATGGCTGTATGTCACATATTAAAGGCCTCGGGATGGTACTACTGCATGCTGTATTCTGTACAATGGTTTTTGACTTACATACTCCTGAGCCCTGCATTCTGTATGCTGGTCTGCATATTACATATGTTTTACCACTGCACTCTGTGTGATACCCTCTGTTACCTATTGCTGACCCCTGCACTCTGTACACAGGGCTATATGCTGCATATACCTGAGCACAAGGGATGCTTTGGATTGAATGTAAGTACTGTCCTTTTTGCTGAATTTTTTTTCTGTGCCTTGTATAATATTCACTTCTCACTACTGCACAATACACATTCCTGAACCATGTGTCCATTGTGATATGCAGTTCTAATCCTTAACTTATTACAGTTATTTGATGCCGCAGTACTTCTCCCCTCTAAACAAGGTGTGGCTGGGGGTGGAGTTTGGGCGTGTTTGAGAGCGGGGAGCTGGGTGGGGAGGGTGAGTTCCTGCACTTATTCTCTGAGAAAAAATGCCCTGTATAGATTGCATTCTAGTCTAGCCAAGCCTATATCTAACTGCAGGACATTCCTGGTGTACGTTTCCAGATATACTTTCAGGCAGTCAGGTGATTCAGTGAGCTGCAGTGCATAAAATACCGTATTTATCGGCCTATAACACTCACTTTTTTCCCCTTAAAATCAGGGGAAAATTGTGGGTGCATGTTATACACCGATCCCCGCTAATTGTGATCGATTGGATCGATTGCCGCAATTGCCACCAACATACACATAGCGTGTAGATTTAAATATGGCGCCGTGGAGTTCGCAGGGACTCGGCAGAGCGGAAGGAGCGCCGCCGAGATCACAGTGACTGGGCGGAGCCGAGAAACACATAGCCGAGTGTCCTCGGTTCTTCTCGGCGCCGCTCACAGTCAAGCCCAGTCCCGCCATTGGACCTGTGTTATGTCCATCATAGGGCTGGACTGGGCGTGACTGTGAGTGGCGCCGAGAAGACCCGAGGACACTCGGCTATGTGCATCTCGGCTCCGCCCAGTCACTGTGATCTCGGCGGAGCTGAACAGTCCCTGCGAACTCCACGGCACCATATTTAAATCTACACGCTATGTGTATGTCAGCGGCGATCTGTCCAAGCCTGTAATGGACACTGGGGGCAAGGCTGAAATGACAGAGCTGCACTGACCACTGGGGCAAAGCTGCACTGACAAGTCTGCACTGGGGCAAAGCTGCACTGGGGCAAAGCTGCATTGACAAGGCTGCACTGGCAAAGCTGCACTGACAAGGCTGCACTGGCAAAGCTGCACTGACAAGGCTGCAATGGACACTGGGGCAAGGCTGTACTGACACTGAAAAGGCTGCAATGACACTGACAAAGCTGCAGATGGACACGATAAAGCTGCATTGATGGGCATTTTAATGTAAGTTTTTTTCCTTAAACTTCCCTCCTAAAAGTTTTTTTCCTTAAAATTCCCTCCTAAACTTGGGGTGCGTGTTATACGCCGGCACGTGTTATACACCGATAAATATGGTATATATACAGTCTCCTACATATATATCCACTGCATTCTAGTCTAGCCAAGCTTATATCTGACTGCAGGCCATTCCTGGTGTACATTTTCAAATACACTTTCAGGCAAGCAGACGCTTTAGTGATCTGCAGTGCATAATATATATATACAGTCTCCTACATATATATCCACTGCATTCTAGTCTAGCCAAGCCTATATCTGACTGCAGGCCATTCCTGGTGTACATTTTCAAATACACTTTCAGGCAAGCAGACGCTTTAGTGATCTGCAGTGCATAAAATATATATACAGTCTCCTACATATATATACACTGCATTCTAGTCTAGCCAAGTCTATATCTGTCTGCAGGCCATTCCTGGTGTACATTTTCAAATACACTTTCAGGCAGGTAGGCAGGCAGGTGATTCAGTGATCTGCAGTGCATTAAATATATATACAGTCTCCTACATATATATATCCACTGCATTCTAGTCTAGCCAAGGATATACCTTACTGCATGCCATTCCTGGTGTACAATTTCAAATATCCTTTCAGGCAGGCAGGCAGGTGATTCAGTGATCTGCAGTGCATAAAATATATATATAGTCTCCTACATATATATCCACTGCATTCTAGTCTAGCCAAGCCTATATCAGACTGCAGGCCATTCCTGGTGTATGTCTTCAAATACACTTTCAGGCAGGCAGACAGGTGATTCAGTAATCTGCAGTGCATAAAATATATATACAGTTTCCTACATCTATATCCACTGCATTCTAGTCTAGCCAAGCCGATATCTGACTGCAGGCCATTCCTGGTGTACGTTTTCAAATATACTTTCAGGCAGGCAGGTGATTCAGTGATCTGCAGTGTATAAAAAAATATATATAGTCTCCTACATATATATCCACTGCATTCTAGTTTAGCCAAGCCTGTATCAGACTACAGGCCATTCCTGGTATACGTTTTCAAATATACTTTCAGGTAGGCAGGTGATTCAGTGATCTGCAGTGCATAAAATAGATATACAGTCTCCTACATATATATATCCACTGCATTCTAGTCTAGCCAAGCCTATATCTAACTGCAGGCCATTCCTGGTGTAGGTTATCAAATACACTTTCAGGCAGGTAGGCAGGTGATTCAGTGATCTGCCATGCATAATATATATATATACAGTCTTCTACATATATATCCACTGCATTCTAGTCTAGCCAAGCTTATATCTGACTGCAGGCCATTCCTGGTGTACGTTTTCAAATATACTTTAAGGCAGGCAGGCAGGCAGGTAATTCAGTGATCCGCAGTGCATTAAACAGTCTCCTACATATATATATCCACTGCATTCCAGTCTAGCCAAGCCTATATCGGACTGCAGGCCATTCCTGGTGTAGGTTTTCAAATACACTTTCAGGCAGGCAGGCAGGCAGGTGATTCGGTGATCTGCAGTGCAATAAACATATATATACAGTCTCCTACATATATAGATCCACTGCATTCCAGTCTAGCCAAGCCTATATCTGACTGCAGGCCATTCCTGGTGTACTTTTTCAAATATATTTTTAGGCAGGCAGGTGATTCAGTGATCTGCAGTGCATAAAATATATATAGTCTCCTACATATATATCCACTGCATTCTAGTCTAGCCAAGCCTATATCTGGCTGCAGGCCATTCCTGGTGTACGTGTTCCAATACACTTTCAGGGAGGCAGGTAGGCAGGTGATTCCGTGATCTGCCATGCATAATATATATATATACAGTCTCCTACATATATATCCACTGCATTCTAGTCTAGCCAAGCTTATATCTGACTGCAGGCCATTCCTGGTGTACGTTTTCAAATATACTTTAAGGCAGGCAGGCAGGTAATTCAGTGATCCGCAGTGCATTAAACAGTCTCCTACATATATATACCCACTGCATTCCAGTCTAGCCAAGCCTATATCTGACTGCAGGCCATTCCTGGTATATGTTTTCAAATATCCTTTCAGGCAGGCAGGCAGGTGATTCAGTGATCTGCAGTGCATAAAATATATATAGTCTCCTACATATATATCCACTGCATTCTAGTCTAGCCAAGCCTATATCTGACTGCAGGCCATTCCTGGTGTACGTTTTCAAATACACTTTCAGGCAGGCAGGCAGGTGATTCAGTGATCTGCAGTGCATTAAACATATATATACAGTCTCCTACATATATATATCCACTGCATTCCAGTCAGGCCAAGCCTATATATGACTGCAGGCCATTCCTGATGTACTTTTTCAAATATACTTTTAGGCGGGCAGGTGATTCAGTGATCTGCAGTGCATAATATATATATACAGTCTCCTACATATATATCCACTGCATTCTAGTCTAGCCAAGCCTATATCTGACTGCAGGCCATTCCTGGTGTACGTTTTCAAATATACTTTCAGGCAGGCAGGTGATTCAGTGATCTGCAGTGCATTAAACATATATATATATATATATATATACAGCCTCCTACATATATATATACCCACTGCATTCCAGTCTAGCCAAGCCTATATCTGACTGCAGGCCATTCCTGGTGTACCTTTTCAAATATCCTTTCAGGCAGGCAGGCAGGTGATTCAGTGATCTGCAGTGCATTAAATACATATACAGTCTCCTACATATATATATCCACTGCATTCCAGTCTAGCCAACCCTATATCTGACTGCAGGCCATTCCTGGTGTACCTTTTCAAATATCCTTTCAGGCAGGCAGGCAGGTGATTCAGTGATCTGCAGTGCATAAAATATATATAGTCTCCTACATATATGTTCACTGCATTCTAGTCTAGCCAAGCCTATATCTGACTGCAGGCCATTCCTGGTGTACGGTTTCAAATATACTTTCAGGCAGGCAGGTGATTCAGTGAGCTGCAGTGCATAAAATATATATATACAGTCTCCTACATATATATCCAATGCATTCTAGTCTAGCCAAGCCTATATCTGACTGCAGGCCATTCCTGGTGTATGTCTTCAAATACACTTTCTGGCAGACAGACAGGTGATTCAGTAATCTGCAGTGCATAAAATATATATAGTCTCCTACATATATATCCACTGCATTCTAGTCTAGCCAAGCCTATATCTGGCTGCAGGGCATTCCTGGTGTACGTTTTCAAATACACTTTCAGGCAGGCAGGTGATTCAGTGATCGCAGTGCATAATATATATATATAGTCTCCTACATATATATCCACTGCATTCTAGTCTAGCCAAGATTATATCTGGCTGCAGGCCATTCCTGGTGTACGTTTTCAAATACACTTTCAGGCAGGCAGGCAGGTGATTCAGTGATCTGCAGTGCATAATATATATATACAGTCTCCTACATATATATCCACTGCATTCTAGTCTAGCCAAGCTTATATCTGACTGCAGGCCATTCCTGGTGTACGTTTTCAAATATACTTTAAGGCAGGCAGGCAGGCAGGCAGGTAATTCAGTGATCTGCAGTGCATTAAACAGTCTCCTACATATATATATCCACTGCATTCCAGTCTAGCCAAGCCTATATCTGACTGCAGGCCATTCCTGGTGTACGTTTTCAAATATCCTTTCAGGCAGGCAGGCAGGTGATTTAGTGATCTGCAGTGCATAAAATATATATAGTCTCCTACATATATATCCACTGCATTCCAGTCTAGCCAAGCCTATATCTGACTGCAGGCCATTCCTGGTGTACTTTTTCAAATATACTTTCAGGCAGGCAGGCGGGTGATTCAGTGATCTGCAGTTCATAAAATATATATAGTCTCCTACATATATATCCACTGCATTCCAGTCTAGCCAAGCCTATATCTGACTGCAGGCCATTCCTGGTGTACTTTTTCAAATATACTTTCAGGCAGGCAGGCGGGTGATTCAGTGATCTGCAGTGCAATAAATACATATACAGTCTCCTACATATATATATATCCACTGCATTCTAGTCTAGCCAAGCCTATATCTGGCTGCAGGCCATTCTTGGTGTATTTTTTCAAATACACTTTCAGGCAGGCAGGCAGGCAGGTGATTCAGTGATCTGCAGTGAGGCAGGCAGGCGGGTGCTTCAGTGATCTGCAGTGCAATAAATACATATATATATCCACTGCATTCCAGTCTAGCCAAGCCTATATCTGACTGCAGGCCATTCCTGGTGTACTTTTTCAAATATACTTTCAGGCAGGCAGGCGGGTGATTCAGTGATCTGCAGTGCAATAAATACATATACAGTCTCCTACATATATATATATATATATCCACTGCATTCTAGTCTAGCCAAGCCTATATCTAACTGCAGGCCATTCCTGGTGTAGGTTATCAAATACACTTTCAGGCAGGTAGGCAGGTGATTCAGTGATCTGCCATGCATAATATATATATATACAGTCTTCTACATATATATCCACTGCATTCTAGTCTAGCCAAGCTTATATCTGACTGCAGGCCATTCCTGGTGTACGTTTTCAAATATACTTTAAGGCAGGCAGGCAGGCAGGTAATTCAGTGATCCGCAGTGCATTAAACAGTCTCCTACATATATATATCCACTGCATTCCAGTCTAGCCAAGCCTATATCGGACTGCAGGCCATTCCTGGTGTAGGTTTTCAAATACACTTTCAGGCAGGCAGGCAGGCAGGTGATTCGGTGATCTGCAGTGCAATAAACATATATATACAGTCTCCTACATATATAGATCCACTGCATTCCAGTCTAGCCAAGCCTATATCTGACTGCAGGCCATTCCTGGTGTACTTTTTCAAATATATTTTTAGGCAGGCAGGTGATTCAGTGATCTGCAGTGCATAAAATATATATAGTCTCCTACATATATATCCACTGCATTCTAGTCTAGCCAAGCCTATATCTGGCTGCAGGCCATTCCTGGTGTACGTGTTCCAATACACTTTCAGGGAGGCAGGTAGGCAGGTGATTCCGTGATCTGCCATGCATAATATATATATATACAGTCTCCTACATATATATCCACTGCATTCTAGTCTAGCCAAGCTTATATCTGACTGCAGGCCATTCCTGGTGTACGTTTTCAAATATACTTTAAGGCAGGCAGGCAGGTAATTCAGTGATCCGCAGTGCATTAAACAGTCTCCTACATATATATACCCACTGCATTCCAGTCTAGCCAAGCCTATATCTGACTGCAGGCCATTCCTGGTATATGTTTTCAAATATCCTTTCAGGCAGGCAGGCAGGTGATTCAGTGATCTGCAGTGCATAAAATATATATAGTCTCCTACATATATATCCACTGCATTCTAGTCTAGCCAAGCCTATATCTGACTGCAGGCCATTCCTGGTGTACGTTTTCAAATACACTTTCAGGCAGGCAGGCAGGTGATTCAGTGATCTGCAGTGCATTAAACATATATATACAGTCTCCTACATATATATATCCACTGCATTCCAGTCAGGCCAAGCCTATATATGACTGCAGGCCATTCCTGATGTACTTTTTCAAATATACTTTTAGGCGGGCAGGTGATTCAGTGATCTGCAGTGCATAATATATATATACAGTCTCCTACATATATATCCACTGCATTCTAGTCTAGCCAAGCCTATATCTGACTGCAGGCCATTCCTGGTGTACGTTTTCAAATATACTTTCAGGCAGGCAGGTGATTCAGTGATCTGCAGTGCATTAAACATATATATATATATATATATATACAGCCTCCTACATATATATATACCCACTGCATTCCAGTCTAGCCAAGCCTATATCTGACTGCAGGCCATTCCTGGTGTACCTTTTCAAATATCCTTTCAGGCAGGCAGGCAGGTGATTCAGTGATCTGCAGTGCATTAAATACATATACAGTCTCCTACATATATATATCCACTGCATTCCAGTCTAGCCAACCCTATATCTGACTGCAGGCCATTCCTGGTGTACCTTTTCAAATATCCTTTCAGGCAGGCAGGCAGGTGATTCAGTGATCTGCAGTGCATAAAATATATATAGTCTCCTACATATATGTTCACTGCATTCTAGTCTAGCCAAGCCTATATCTGACTGCAGGCCATTCCTGGTGTACGGTTTCAAATATACTTTCAGGCAGGCAGGTGATTCAGTGAGCTGCAGTGCATAAAATATATATATACAGTCTCCTACATATATATCCAATGCATTCTAGTCTAGCCAAGCCTATATCTGACTGCAGGCCATTCCTGGTGTATGTCTTCAAATACACTTTCTGGCAGACAGACAGGTGATTCAGTAATCTGCAGTGCATAAAATATATATAGTCTCCTACATATATATCCACTGCATTCTAGTCTAGCCAAGCCTATATCTGGCTGCAGGGCATTCCTGGTGTACGTTTTCAAATACACTTTCAGGCAGGCAGGTGATTCAGTGATCGCAGTGCATAATATATATATATAGTCTCCTACATATATATCCACTGCATTCTAGTCTAGCCAAGATTATATCTGGCTGCAGGCCATTCCTGGTGTACGTTTTCAAATACACTTTCAGGCAGGCAGGCAGGTGATTCAGTGATCTGCAGTGCATAATATATATATACAGTCTCCTACATATATATCCACTGCATTCTAGTCTAGCCAAGCTTATATCTGACTGCAGGCCATTCCTGGTGTACGTTTTCAAATATACTTTAAGGCAGGCAGGCAGGCAGGCAGGTAATTCAGTGATCTGCAGTGCATTAAACAGTCTCCTACATATATATATCCACTGCATTCCAGTCTAGCCAAGCCTATATCTGACTGCAGGCCATTCCTGGTGTACGTTTTCAAATATCCTTTCAGGCAGGCAGGCAGGTGATTTAGTGATCTGCAGTGCATAAAATATATATAGTCTCCTACATATATATCCACTGCATTCCAGTCTAGCCAAGCCTATATCTGACTGCAGGCCATTCCTGGTGTACTTTTTCAAATATACTTTCAGGCAGGCAGGCGGGTGATTCAGTGATCTGCAGTTCATAAAATATATATAGTCTCCTACATATATATCCACTGCATTCCAGTCTAGCCAAGCCTATATCTGACTGCAGGCCATTCCTGGTGTACTTTTTCAAATATACTTTCAGGCAGGCAGGCGGGTGATTCAGTGATCTGCAGTGCAATAAATACATATACAGTCTCCTACATATATATATATCCACTGCATTCTAGTCTAGCCAAGCCTATATCTGGCTGCAGGCCATTCTTGGTGTATTTTTTCAAATACACTTTCAGGCAGGCAGGCAGGCAGGTGATTCAGTGATCTGCAGTGAGGCAGGCAGGCGGGTGCTTCAGTGATCTGCAGTGCAATAAATACATATATATATCCACTGCATTCCAGTCTAGCCAAGCCTATATCTGACTGCAGGCCATTCCTGGTGTACTTTTTCAAATATACTTTCAGGCAGGCAGGCGGGTGATTCAGTGATCTGCAGTGCAATAAATACATATACAGTCTCCTACATATATATATATATATATCCACTGCATTCTAGTCTAGCCAAGCCTATATCTGGCTGCAGGCCATTCTTGGTGTATTTTTTCAAATACACTTTCAGGCAGGCAGGCAGGCAGGTGATTCAGTGATCTGCAGTGCATTAAATATATATACAGTCTCCTACATATATATATCCACTGCATTCCAGTCTCGCCAAGCCTATATCTGACTGCAGGCCATTCCTGGTGCACCTTTTCAAATATCCTTTAAGGCAGGCAGGCAGGTGATTCAGTGATCTGTATTGCATAAAATATATATAGTCTCCTACATATATGTTCACTGCATTCTAGTCTAGCCAAGCCTATATCTGACTGCAGGCCATTCCTGGTGTACGTTTTCAAATACACTTTCAGGCAAGTAGGCAGGTGATTCAGTGATCTGCAGTGCATAATATATATACAGTCTCCTACATATATATCCACTACATTCTAGTCTAGCCAAGCTTATATCTGACTGCAGGCCATTCCTGGTGTAAATTTTCAAATATACTTTCAGGCAGGCAGGTGATTCAGTGAGCTGCAGTGCATAAAATATATATACAGTCTCCTACTTATATATATCCACTGCATTCTAGTCTAGCCAAGCCTATATCTGACTGCAGGCCATTCCTGTTGTACATTTTCAAATATGCTTTCAGGCAGGCAGGTGATTCAGTGAGCTGCAGTGCATAAAATATATATACAGTCTCTTACATATATATCCAATGCATTCTAGTCTAGCCAAGCCTATATCTGACTGCAGGCCATTTCTGGTGTACTTTTTCAAATATACTTTCAGGCAGGCAAGCGGGTGATTCAGTGATCTGCAGTGCATTAAATACATATACAGTCTCCTACATATATATATCCACTGCATTCCAGTCTAGCCAAGCCTATATCTGACTGCAGGCCATTCCTGGTGTACGGTTTCAAATATACTTTCAGGCAGGCAGGTGATTCAGTGAGCTGCAGTGCATAAAATATATATATATACAGTCTCCTACATATATATCCAATGCATTCTAGTCTAGCCAAGCCTATATCTGACTGCAGGCCATTCCTGGTGTATGTCTTCAAATACACTTTCAGGCAGGCAGACAGGTGATTCAGTAATCTGCAGTGCATAAAATATATATACAGTTTCCTACATCTATATCCACTGCATTCTAGTCTAGCCAAGCCGATATCTGACTGCAGGCCATTCCTGGTGTACGTTTTCAAATATACTTTCAGGCAGGCAGGTGATTCAGTGATCTGCAGTGCATAAAATATATATAGTCTCCTACATATATATCCACTGCATTCTAGTCTAGCTAAGCCTATATCTGGCTGCAGGGCATTCCTGGTGTACGTTTTCAAATACACTTTCAGGCAGGCAGGTGATTCAGTGATCGCAGTGCATAATATACATATATACAGTCTCCTACATATATATCCACTGCATTCTAGTCTAGCCAAGATTATATCTGGCTGCAGGCCATTCCTGGTGTACGTTTTCAAATACACTTTCAGGCAGGCAGGCAGGCAGGTGATTCAGTGATCTGCAGTGCATACTATATATATATACAGTCTTCTACATATATATCCACTGCATTCTAGTCTAGCCAAGCTTATATCTGACTGCAGGCCATTCCTGGTGTACGTTTTCAAATATACTTTAAGGCAGGCAGGCAGGTAATTCAGTGATCTGCAGTGCATTAAACAGTCTCCTACATATATATATCCACTGCATTCCAGTCTAGCCAAGCCTATATCTGACTGCAGGCCATTCCTGGTGTACGTTTTCAAATACACTTTCAGGCAGGCAGGTAGGTGATTCAGTGATCTGCAGTGCATAAAATATATATAGTCTCCTACATATATATCCACTGCATTCTAGTCTAGCCAAGCCTATATCTGGCTGCAGGCAATTCCTGGTGTACGTTTTCAAATACACTTTCAGGCAGGCGATTCAGTGATCTGCAGTGCATAATATATATATACAGTCTCCTACATATATATCCACTGCATTCTAGTCTAGCCAAGCTTATATCTGACTGCAGGCCATTCCTGGTGTACGTTTTCAAATATAATTTAAGGCAGGCAGGCAGGTAATTCAGTGATCTGCAGTGCATTAAACAGTCTCCTACATATATATATCCACTGCATTCCAGTCTAGCCAAGCCTATATCTGACTGCAGGCCATTCCTGGTGTACTTTTTCAAATATACTTTCAGGCAGGCAGGCGGGTGATTCAGTGATCTGCAGTGCATTAAATATATATACAGTCTACTACACATACATATATATATCCACTGCATTTTAGTCTAGCCAAGCCTATATCTGACTGCAGACCATTCCTGGTGTACTTTTTCTATTAAACTTCAGGCGGTGTTTTGCTAATAAAATTTTACAGCATGTGTGGAAGGCCACCAAGGAGAGGCAAACACTTTCAGGCCACTAAAAGAGGCCAAGCAGGCTCTGTGTCTACAGCCAACAGTGCTGGTCGTGGACACGGTGCATTCTCAGCACATTGCCGTGGGGCATGCTTGTCCTTTTTTTCGGCAGCTGGCTGTGCTGATCCACAACATGCAGACGAGTTGGTAGAGTGTATAACTAAGCTGTCCTCATCCTCCTCATCCTCTGTCACCCAGGCTCAGAGTAGTTTGCCTGCCAATGTAGCTGCCAAAGCAGACTATTCCATCGGCTAAATGTCATCAATCACTCCTTCCCTAGCCCCACCATCATGCACGAAGGAGTCCCCCGAACTGTTCGACCACAGTGTCGGGTACATGCTGCAGGGGGATGCGCAGCGTTTTGAAGGCTCCGATGATGGTACCTGGGTTGAGGAAGGCAGTAACTTGAGCCCAGAGAGAGGGGGTGCCCAAGAAGGACAAGAAACTGGCAGTCATGTACTGCCAGGTTTGCTTCAGTGGCAAGTAGGGAAGGGATGATGAGGTCACTGACTTTACGTGGGTGCCTGATAGAAGAGAGGAGGAGGAGGCACATCTCCAACGAGGCAGGATGCCCTCTAGGGGCAAGCTTAAGAGCAGCCACCTGACTGCATCACACAGCAGAGCTCTGCATGTGCAGGGTGCTGCTGACTCCCCGCATATTTTGAAAAGTTCTTTGGTGTGGGCCTTTTTTGATACGTGTGCAGCAGATCGCACCGTTGCTGTTTGCAACATATGTCTGAAGCGTATCAAGCGTGGCCAAAACCACAGCCACTTGGGCACCACATGCTTGACCATACATATGTCGACCTCCCATGCAGTCCGTTGGCAGTACTTAAAAGACCCACACCAAAGAACAAGGCGGACCTCTCCTTGCTCCTCATCAGCTGGGATCTCCAACCCCACTATACCTTCAGTCCTCTCAGAAACCTGCACTGAGAGGAATGAAGGTGTAGAATTAGGTGTGCCAAGTACATGCGGGCAATCTGCTATCACTACACCAACATCCGATTGTAGCAGGCAAATTTCCCTACCCCAGTTGCTAAACCGTCAAAAGATATTAGGTCCCAGCCATCCACATGCTCAGCAGCTGAAAGCTAGCTTAGCTAAATTGCTAGCACTCCAACTGCTGCCTTTTCAGCTGGGAAACTCTGCCCCCTTTCGTGAATTTGTGGAATGTGCAGTACCTCAGTGGCAGGTTCCCAAATGCCATTTCTTTTCACGGAAGGCCATTCTGGGTCTCTACCGGCATGTGGAAGGCAATGTCTTGGCCTCGTTGGACAGGGCGGTCAGCGGTAAGGTGCATATTACCGCTGACTCATGGCCCAGCAGGCATGGACAGGGACTTTACCTTTCTTTCACGGTGCACTGGGTAACTCTGCTGGCAGTTGGGAAGAATGCAAGACAGGGTGCAGTATTTTTGGAGCTTGTTCTGCCACCACGCTTCCAATATGCTAGTAGTGGTGATTCTGCCACACCTCTCTCCTCCACCCCCTCCTCTTCTTCTTCCTCTATGGCCTCTTCCTCTGCAGCGGTTCTCCGTAGGCATTCAAGGGGCTACGCAAGCACTCAGGCAAAAAGATGCCATGCGGTGCTTGAATTGGTCTGCTTAGGGGACAGGAGCCACACTGGGGCAGAGATTCTGTCAGCTCTGCAGGGGTAGACTCAGAGGTAGTTGACGCCATGCCAGCTTCAGCCAGGAATGGTTGTATGCGACAATGTCACCAACCTCCTCTCTGCCCTCCGACAGGGACACTTGACCCATGTTCCCTGTTTGGCTCACGTCCTTAATTTGGTGGTGCGGTTCTTGTGCAGGTACCTGGGCTTACAGGATCTCCTGAGGCAGGCCAGGAAAGTCTGTGGGCATTTCCGCTGGTCATATAATGCCAGTGCTCGGCTGGCTGACCTTTAAAAGTAATGCAACCTTACCAAGAACCGCCTCATTTGTGACATGCCCACCAGGTGGAACTCAACGTTGGGAATGCTTCAGCGGCTGCACATGCAGCACAGGGCAATCAATGAGTACCTGTGTGAGTATGGCACCAGGACAGGGTCAGGGGAGATTGGCTTTTTTTCGCCACGCCAGTGGCTACTGATCACGGACGCATGCACTGTCCTGTCACCATTTGAGAAGGCCACGAGGATGGTGAGCAGTGACAGTGCATGCATCAGTGATACCATCCCTCTTGTCTTCCTGTTGGAGCACACGCTTCGTGGAATAATGGACAGGGCACTTGAGGCAGAATAGAGGGAGGAAGAGGAGGACTTCCTTACCTCTCAAGGCCCCCTTTATCCAGATAGTATTCCTGCAGGCTCGCCGTTCACACAGGAAGAGGAGGAGGAGGAGGATAAGGATTGTGTCAGCATGGAGGTAGAGCCTAGCACTTAGCATCAGCAGCAGTCTTCAAGGGATAATTTGCAGTCCCCAGAAACCCATGGTCTTGTAGGTGGCTGGGAGGAGGTGGCTGTGGATCATGTCATCCTTGGTGACCCAGAGGACTCAAATGCCTCAGCAAACCTTCGCTGCATGGCCTCCCTGATCCTGCAAAGTCTGCGAAAGGACCCTCGGATTCGTGGTATCAAGGAGAGGGATCATTACTGGCTGGCAATCCTTCTTGATCCACATTACAAGAGTAAGGTTGCAGAACTTATCCAGCCTTCGCAGAGGGAGCAGAGGATGAACACATCTTCGGGAGGCCTTGAAGAAAGGTTTGTGCAATGCATTTCCAGAGCCTGGGAGGTTACAATTTTCTGGTCCTCCTGGACAACGTGTTGCTGAGGCTTTGGTCAGTCACAGAAGGAGCAGTGAAGAATGTGGCCGTCTGACTGATGCGTTCAGACAATTTTTTAGTCCGCAGCCCCAAGGTCTGATCGGTTCCAGCAACCATCACCAGTGTCAGATTTACATAGTGCAGGAATACCTAGGGGCAAGATCAGACTTGGAGACCTTTCCAAATGAAAATCCACTGGGTTACTGGGTCTTGAGGATGGATCACTGGCCAGAGCTTGCACAATATGCAATTGAGATACTGGCCTGTCCTGCATCCAGCGTTCTTTCTGAACAACACTGTAAGCTTTGTAACCAATCACAGAGTGTTGTTTCAGGGCACCACCACCAGTGCCTAAGGCCCAATTTTTCTGCCCCTGTTTAACAGGGGCGTATAATTATAATTTTTACTGTAATATTTCAATATTTCACAGCAGGGCTCGTTCTTGCGCTCAACTAGAGTATCTGTGAGGTGTTGCAGTGTTGTGGCACCACCACCAGTGCCTAAGGCTCAATTTTTCTGCCCCTGTTTAACAAGGGCATGTAATTACAATATTTGCTCTAATATTTCAAAGCAGGGCTCATTCCTGCGCTCAACAACAGAATCTGTGAGGGGTTATAGTGTTGTGGCACCACTACCACTGCCTAAGAACCAATTTTTCTGGCCCTGTTTAACAGGGGCGTGTAATTACAATTTTTGATCTAATATTTACTAGCAGGGCCCGTTCCTGTGCCCACCAAGAGTAACTGTGAGGGCTTACAGTGTTGTAGCACCACCACCACACCACCACCAAAGGCCCAATTTTTCTGCCCCTGTTCAACAGGGCCATGTAATTAAAATTTTTGATATAATATTTCACAGCGGGGCCTGTTCCAGCGCCCACCAAGAGTAACTGTGAGGGCTTACAGTGTTCTGGTATCACCAACACCTAAGGCCCAATTTTCTTCAGAGTATATGGGGCAGGCCGTATAGTATATACAGGCGGTCCCCTACTTTCAAACATCCGAGTTACAAACGACTCCTACTTACAAACGGAGGGAGACAACAGGAAGTGAGAGGAAATCTACCCCTAGGAAGGGAAATTCTCTCCTGTAAGAGTTAATATGGGAAAAAGGTGTCTCCACTGATGCTTTATCACCAATCCTTGTTTCCCTAATAACCCCAAATTTTCAAAATACAATTGTCATTGGGACGGAAAGTGAGGTGAAATCTTCTGAACAGGGGCACAGACAGCAAAACAAATGTTACAGGGGTGATAACCCTTTCCTATGTTATCCAAAAAGCTTAAAAATTGATTTTTTTGGCTGGAGCTACACTTACAAAATGTACCTGTTCCAAATTACAAACAGATTCAACTTAAGAACAAACCTACAGTCCCTGTCTTGTTTGGACCGCCTGTATACTGCTGTTCAGAGTATATAGAGCCTGGGGGCCCCACGCCTTTTCTTTTTTTAATTTGGGTGTGGGGTTCCCCTTAATATCCATACAAGACCCAAAGGGCCTGGTAATGGGCTGAGGGGGTACCCATGCTGTTTTTCTCAATAATTTTCATACATTTTGCTGGGACCCGACATTACATTACAGCCGGAAGCAGTTTTGAATGACTTTTATTCCTTTAGAAATGTCATTTTGTGCAGGGACTGTTCTAAACAAGGGAAACACGTGCCACTTTACAGGCATACTATAGTCACCCCCCAGGCACGATATTTAAAGAAATATTTCAATCTTATTTTTTCAGTTTAAGCATTATTAAAATCACTGCTCATGAAAAAACTGTCGTGTCCCCTGGGGCAGGACCCGAGTCCCCAAACACTTTTTAGGACAATAACTTGCATATTAGCCTTTAAAATTCACACTTTTGATTTTTCACGTTCAGGTCCCATAGACTTTAACAGTGTTCGAATGTTCGCGTGAACTTTCGGTCTGTTCGCATGTTCTGCTGCGAACCGAACCGGGGGTTGTTCGGCTCATCCCTAGTTACTGTAGTCATGTTGTATTGTTGTTTACATAATGACTTTAAACTGTACTTAGCCATTCCATTTACTAACACCCAATGATTAATAAATCCTGTGTTTTGCAAAATGCCAAAATCAGACAATTTACTAAATTTTCTAAATCACTTTGCTCATCTCTATCAGCCTTAGACATTGCTACACTTATCCTTACAAGCCTTGCTATATTATTTCACAAGTGCATCATGTTCACTTCAAGAGATCACTGTGAATATTTGAATGCCTTATTCTCAAGATCAGTGTGCTTGTGGGAATGTTTTATTCAAGAGATTAGTCTGCATGTCTGCTTCAGGAGAACAGCCTTTTAAGAGATGAGTGTGCACATGTGGATGTTTAATGATTCCTTGGAAAGTGCCATCTCCCTAAATCCATAATCTAATAGTAAATCCTCCATATTTAACTGAAAAGCAAGCCAGGCATTTGGTTCTATACTCACCTGCAGATTGTCTTTACATTGAAATATGTATTTCCAGTTGTCAAACCTGGGTATTTTATAAACCTTTAAAATTTTACTTTTAGCACCAGGAGATCGGCTTTGGGAGGGTTCGGTACAGGCACTGCCTGGTTTTCGCTGCAGGGCAAAGTGATTATGCAGAAGATGGTGTTATTTCCTAGTTTAGGTAGAGTTAGGTCTTATGAATTACATTTTATTAGCTCAACTTAGCAGTTAAGTGTTGAGGAAACGTAGATGGAAACCCACACTAAATTAAATTTTATTTTTTTGCTAAAGCACAACTGCCATTTTTCTATAACAAAATATTTTTGTTACATCTCAGAGTTACTGGTTTCATACAGATTATTTGCAGCCTCTCCCTGCCTACATGCATTCTGTGGCTTGGCATTCATTAGGGTAGGGTAAGAACAGTGGAACATGCCTGCATAATTTGTGTCAAAATGGCATTATGTGACAGAGTGACAATTAAGGAGAACAATTTGGAGGTTAGTTGTCACCCATTAACAGCAAATGCTTGAATAAGGAACTTCATAGCAAAATCCCCAGGGATTTTTTTTTAAAAGCAACCATATTTAAAATCATTTCTGAAATATAATGATCTTGTTAAACCTTGTATGAGATTCTATTGATTGAGTTTAGGTCTACTTCAAAACTCCAAACACCTGTCATCTGTAGATTAACATTTAGGAATCCATGTGCCAAGAGAAAGCCAAAATGTGTTTTAACTTCGAACTGTCAGCTGCAGGCCTCATACGAACTGTCAGGAACCAATTAGTTTGGTTCTCGGCCATATAATCACCATGAGAGCCAATCATTATGATCACACGAGATTTGAAACGCAAAACACAGATTGGCTTCCTCATACATTTCACAACATATTTACATAGGGATTGATTTACTAAAGGCAAATCCACTCTGCACTGAAAGTGCACTTGGAAGTGCAGTCGCTGTATATCTGAGGGGAAGATCTAAAATGCGGGGAAGCTCTGCTGATTTTATCATCCAATCATGTGCAAGCTACAATGCTGTTTTCTATTTTCTTTGCATGTCCCCCTCAGATCTACAGCCACTGGACTTCCAAGTGCACATGCAGTGCACTTATAGTGCAAAGTGGATTTGCCTTTAGTAAATAACCCCCAAAGTTGCATAGTAGGTAAGGTTGAATAAAGACAATAGTCCATCCAGTTCAATCTGTGCAGGTGTATGTGAGTCACTGTCGATAATCATTTCCCATATCCCTTGTTCCTTAAGATGCACATCCAAGAGTCTTTTAAAAATATCAATACCCCCCCCCCTGACACCACCAATTGAAAGTTCCACATTCTTACCACCCTGACAGTGAAAAACCCTCTGCGCAGCTTAAGGTTAAACCGCTTCTCCTCCAATCTCATTGTGTGGCCATGTGTCCTCTTACACCCCCTGAGACTGAATAGCTTTTTCCTATGCTGGGTTCACCATTGAGGTATTTGCAAATCGCTATCATGTCCCCTCTCAGGCATCTCTTCTCCAACGAGAATAAATGTAATGCTTGCAGTCGCTCCTCGTATTTGAGGTCCTCCAGTCCACCTTATTAATTTAGTTGCCCTTCTTTGGACTCTCTCCAGCTCCAGCACATCCCTTCTGAGGACTGGCAACCAGAACTGGACAGAATACTCCAGATGTGGCCGGACCAGAGTTTTATAAAGTGGCAGGATTATAGTTTTATCTCTGGAGTATATCCCCTTTTTTATACATGCTAATATTCTGCCGGATTCGGTAGCTGCAGCTTGACATTGCATGCTATTGCTCAGTCTGTCTTCCACTAGGACCCCCAGATCTTTGTCCATCCTTGACTCCCCAGAGGTTCCCCCCCCCCCCCCCCCCCCCAGTAGTAGCAGTTTGCATTTATGTTCTTAGCCCCAAGTGCATTATTTTACATTTCTCCACATTAAACCTCATTTGCCATATAGTTGCCCACTCCATTATTTTTCTCAGGTCTTTCTGTAAAATTTCGATATCCTGATGTAAACTTATTACCCTGCTTATTTTAGTATCGTCCGCAAAAACTGAGATTGAGCTATTTATCCCAAACAGAATTGGTCCCAAGACAGAACCTTGGGGTACCCCACTTACCACTCCAGGCCAGTCTGAGTACACGTTATTTATCACTACCCTTTGGACGCACCCTGTTTTCTATCCAAGAACAAACCTTATGGTCCATGCCTGCAGACCTCAGCTTGTAAATTAAGCGTTTTATAGGGAACTGTATTGAATGCTTTTGCAAAATCCAGATACACCACATCCACAGGCCTCCCCCTATTTAGATGGCACCTCACTTCCTTGTAGAATGTTAACAGATTGGTCTGGCAGGAATGACCCTTCGTAAACCCATGCTGATTACTACTAATGATATTGTTTTCTTCAGCAAATTCTTGGATATAGTCCTTTATCATATCCTCCAATAATTTACCTACTATTGATGTTAGGCTAACTGGCCTGTAGTTTCCCAGAATATATCTATGGCCTTTTTTGAATATTGGTACCATATTGGCTTTTCTCCAATCAGCTGGTACAAATCCTGTCAGTATGCTGCCCACAAAGATTAGGAACAATGGTCTAGCTATAACCCGACTGAGTTCCTTGAGGACTCTCGGGTGTAAGCCATCTGGTCCTGGTAATTTATTTGTGTTAAGCTTATCTAGTCTTTCCTTGACTCCGGCCTCTGTTAGTCATGAGGGTGCATCCTGTGATGTAATACTAAGAATACTGTTGTGGTCAAAATACACCTCCTTTTCCTGTGTAAAAACTGAGTAGAAGAAAGCATTTAGTACAGTTGCCCTCTCTTTGTCATCTGTAACCATCCTCCCTTCATTGTCTTTTATGTGGGCAATGTGCTCTGATTTCACTTTTTTACTGTTAACATATCTAAAGAAGTCCTTGGGATTTATTCTACTCTTCTCTGCTATGTGTCTCTCGTAGTCTTTTTTAGGCACCCTGATTTCATTCTTAAGCTTTTTATTGCATTCCTTGTAGTGTCAGAATGCTGACAATGCCCCCTCTGTTTATATTTTTTAAAGGCCATTTTTTTCTCTCTAAGAATTTTTACGTTATGGTTTAGCCACCCAGGTTTAACCTTCGCTCTTATATATTTATTTCCCATAGGAATTCACTGTGTGATACCTTTGTTCAATATGTTCCTAAAACATTCCCATTTTTTCTCCGTGTTCAATGTTTCTAGGATTAGGACCCAATTGATGTCTTGTAGTATTGAGCACAGTTCAGAAAAGTTGGCTCTTTTGAAATTTAGAGTTCTTGCTACCCTCATGCCTTTTCCTATGATTTCCGCTAAATGTGATAATCCTGTGATCGCTATATCCCAAGTTGTCCTGTACTGCCACATCTGAGATCAGACTTGGATCGTTCATAATTATTAAATCTAGCAATGCATTCTTTCTAGTTTGAGGATACACCAATTGAGACATGAAGTTGTCCTGCAAGACATTCATGAAATGACGGGCCTTTAATGAGTGAGCTGTCTCCTCTGCCCACTCGATATTGGGATAATTGAAGTCCCCCATTATGATGTAATTTCCCTGCCGGGCAGCCATTTCTAACTGTGATAGGAGATCCAGCTCCTCCTCCTCCTTCAGGTTGGGGAGCCTGTAACATACCCCCACTATTAATTTCCCACTTACTGCTTCTTTTTGGAGTTCTACCCACACTGATTCCACTTCCCCCTTGTCCCATTCACAATGTCACTTACATCTGTTGACTAAGAGGGTGGTGGCTGCGCTGTGATAGAAAGGAGGGGGGGGGGGAGCTAGACTAAATCAATAAATATCAAATAACCTGAAAATGTGAATAAATCATGTAAAAGCGTACTTACAAATGCAAATAGATAAATAAAATGTACGCACAAACAAATGTCACTAAATGATGTATAAAGAATTGACCGTGATCAAACCAAAATTGAAAATTAAATGAAATAAAATTGAAAAGGCTGGAAATGTATACCAACAAAAAATGTGCAAGGGTATGTGAATCTGCTAAAAAAGGAGCATAGATCCGAAATATATCATAATATCATAAAAGGTACTCCAATGAAGTAAATATAACCATGTGTATATAAATAAAATGATCAACTGATGATATAAGTACACACGTGAATAGTCATTAACAATGTGAATAAAGAGTAAGTATAAGTGTCCATAGAAATGGTCCCAGTGATTGGTGTTGGTGACCCGCCAACACTTGGCGAAAAATACAATAGAAAAAATAAAATAAAAATAAAAATCACAAGATGACGACAGTCCCACCACCAAATGTGACAATCCTGGATATGAATAAGATGATGATGAACCAGGAAAAAACCATGTGCTGACAGGTGGGGGCACCTTTGTGTTCCCAGGCCCCTTACCTTACAGCTGTAAGGTATACAGCATATGCAGAGGAGACCCCGCAGGCAGGGAAGTCCAACGGTACAGCAGGTGTCGTTGATTGGTGATGCCGTATATCATATGTAGAAAACAAAGAACGAGTGGTATATAGTATGATACCGTTTGATGTAAAAATACAGGTGGGGAAGAAGGGGGGGGGGGGGGTGTTGCACTCACTTATAGACAATGAGCGCACGCCTCATTGTCTATATATGGTGTGGGACTGTCGTCATCTTGTGATTTTTATTTTTATTTTATTTTTTCTATTGTATTTTTCGCCAAGTGTTGGCGGGTCACCAACACCAATCACTGGGACCATTTCTATGGACACTTATACTTACTCTTTATTCACATTGTTAATGACTATTCACGTGTGTACTTATATCATCAGTTGATCATTTTATTTATATACACATGGTTATATTTACTTCATTGGAGTACCTTTTATGATATTATGATATATTTCGGATCTATGCTCCTTTTTTAGCAGATTCACATACCCTTGCACATTTTTTGTTGGTATACATTTCCAGCCTTTTCAATTTTATTTCATTTAATTTTCAATTTTGGTTTGATCACGGTCAATTCTTTATACATCATTTAGTGACATTTGTTTGTGCGTACATTTTATTTATCTATTTGCATTTGTAAGTACGCTTTTACATGATTTATTCACATTTTCAGGTTATTTGATATTTATTGATTTAGTCTAGCTTCCCCCCCCCTCCTTTCTATCACAGCGCAGCCACCACCCTCTTAGTCTATTGTTGTTTTGTCTGTTTTGGAGCAGTCTTGTGTGTTGCAGCAATGTCCCCTTAGTATAGGATCCCTTTGACAGCGCAGGAGTTTTCGACACATTTTTTCACTTACATCTGTTGTTCATCCCAGTGTTCTTCATTCAGAAAACAAAAACAAGAAAAAAAAAAACTTTCTTCACTCCAGAAAGGATACCTTTTTTAAGTGTATGCATAGCCAAAACTTTTTTCAATAGAATAGGGAAGTGTTAAAACCCCTGTCAGGTTAATAATCGTCTGTCTGTGTACCTTTGAGGGGATTTCCCTTCCTGTCTCACAGATGCTACAGGAAGTAAAATTCCCAAAGGAGGGGAATTCTGATCTTAGACCGTTGTCCCAGAAACAGGTGTTCTCATTGGGAAAATGTTCCCTTACCTCTTGTTTTGGGGATAACTGTAATATGTTGTATTTCCCCTCACTTTCTTTCCTGGTGACACTGGTCAACAGTACAAATAGAAAGAGGTAAATCTCCCCAATGGGGAAACAGACAAAAAATAGCTTGACACTCTTTAAAAAAATATACACTTTAAAGCTGTGTAAGAAATAAAAACGTTATATAATCTTAACTCTATGCTGAACGTTTAATGCGTTTATGTGGTGGCAAAAAAGGTGGGCTTTAACACCCATCCTCTACACATATGTCTACAGCAGCATTAGGTTTGTGTGCTGACAGTGCACTCACTGCGCACTGCCAGCACACTGACCAGATGTAACTTAGAGCTCTAAGCCAAAGTTTTAAAGGATCGACCATTTCACTGCTGTGAGAGCCAAGCACAGCAGTCACATTATAGAAGCCATGCTGCCTCCTGGGCATTAAAGCCAACCTAAAAGGCTGCTGCAAGGGGGCATTAGGGGTTAAAAATACAATGTTATGATTATTTAGATAAATTAGTCAGAGTTATTGTCAAATTAATGGATACATATTGACATGGCTACGTTTGGTCTGGGCATCTAGGATTTGATGACCTCTTAGCATAAAAAGGTTGAGTGTCAATGTAGTTATTTTCAGCTAGTTTAATACATATAAAATACTTTGGAAATTAATTTCCATTGAATATTTATTTTAATAAAAAAAAATGTATTTTAATATAAAATAAAACTATAATATTCCAGTAATCATTCTCTGATTGCCTGTGTTTCACCCAGCTGTAGGGTAAAATGCATGTGGGCAGAGTATGATCGCTGGATCAGTAAAATTTTGTTGCGGGTAACTTGATGTGCAACCTCAATATTTTGTATTGGAATTTTGTGCTTGCCCTGGACAAACTGAAGAACATAGAATTACAACATTCACATACTCCAGTAAGGCTCTGTTTCTGCTCATGATGGGTATTTGAAGCAAACAAAGATTTACTTGGCTAAGTGACCTTTAGTAAATCATTACAATTGACTGCTAACATATTTTAGATATTTTCCCTTTTGCCTAGTACAAGTACATTTTTTAACCTAAACTCTCGTGTGCTGCTCACGTGTGTATTTTGTGATAAAATTATGATTTGTAATGTAATTATGATTCATCTTGATAAATACCCTAAATAATATGAGTTTGGCATGGGTTTTGCCTTCAAATAGAAAAATGATTTATTTATAAGGATTTAACATGGAAAATGACCTACCCTGGCCCTGTCACTGTTTTTATTGGCAAGAACATTTGTATGCACTGTGTCCTTTTAGGCTTACTAAAACCTGCTTCTCTTGAATCCAAATTGCATCCCCCTGTAGCCTGCAGTGTTCACAGAATAGAGTTGGGTATGATTTATGGGGATGTAAAAAAATAAGATGCCGAAGAAAGGAAGAGAAGTGATGATCAGGTAAGTGAGATTGAAAAGGGCTATGCAGTGTGATGAAAGGAAACTATTTATATTTGTTGCATAAATAAATAATGGAACATGTACCAACTAATAAAAATGTATACAATAAAAACACAGCACCATGAATATAATATGGTCAGTGAAATAGCTGCTTGTACAAAAATCTTTAACGGTACAGATATTTGACAACCTGTGTTAAAGCAGAAATAATATGAGCACCACAAACTGAAAATGCTATTTAACCACTTCAGCTCCAGAAGGTTTACCCCCTTTCTGACCAGGCCATTTTTTGCGATACTGCACTGTGTTGCTTTAACTGACAATTGTGCGGTCATGTGACACTGTACCCAACTACAATTGATGTTCCTTTTTTCCCACAAATATAGCTTTCTTTTGGTGGTATTTGATCAACTCTGTGGTTTTTATTTTTTGCACTATAAACAAAAAAAGACCAACAATTTTGAAAATATTTTTTACTTTCTGCTACAAAACACATCCAATAAAAAAATGTAAAAAAATCTAATTTCTTCATCAATTTAGGCCAATATGTATTCTGCTACATGTTTTTGGTAAAAAAAAATCCAATATTCATTGGTTTTATACAAACTATGGGATAGATTTATGGACTTTTTTTTTATATAATTTTTTTTACTAGCAATAGTGGTGATCAGCGATTTTTAGCGAGACTGCGTCATTGCGGCAGACAAATCTGACACTAATTGGCACTTTATGGTGGACCAGTGACACCAATACTGTTATTAGTGCTACACTGTCACTGCACTAATGACACTGGCAGGGAAGGTTAACATCAGCGGTGTACAAAGGGTTAACTGTGTTCCCTGGGAGTGCTTTCTTACTGTGTGGGAGATGGTTTAACTGAAGAAAAACAGAGATCCATGTTCCAGCTTAGCAGAAACACAAGATTTCTATCTTTCTCATTAGCAGAATAGGGTTCTGCCTTGTTTATATAGGCAGACCGTCGTTCTGCCTCTCTCGAAACGAATGGTGAACATTGGGTCCGCCGGACCCGTTGATTGGCTGTGTCCAATCACAGCGGGAGTGGGGCTCTGGCAGCACGCGTGCCCGCACCAGAGCTAAAGCAAACATTCACGTACTTGCACTTAAGGGCCGCCCTGCCGCAGTATATCTACGTGGGGTGGTCCTTAAGTGGTTGATTTTATTCAAAGCAAACTCACCGGTCCATCCATGTCTCCATGCTTTATTTTGTTGAGAAATCACTTCAGCCTTCAGAATTCCCCTGTTCCCCTACGGGAACCGTAGCTGGGTAACATATGACATGTCTGTTGGAGAAATACAGGACCTGCAACAGATGTACAATACTTTCCTAAAATTGAAAAGGGGGTACACACATGAAGACCCCACAATGACCAGAAAGATAGATTTCAAATGCAAAAAAAACAACATTTAGACACTATGAAAATTGTGTGGACACAAAGAACATACTGAAGATAAAGAAAAGAAGACTTGTGTATAGCATGGAGAGATCGGATACCTTCTAAGAACAGCGCAACAGAGGTCACTTTATTAGGATGATCAAGAAGAATTCTCTGATGACACAGAAACAGTCCATCAAGATAGAGAGAACAGCTACAACCTGGGAAAGTCCATGAATAACAACAGAGGCTGTGTTGGTCTAAATGACCAGAAATACCAGTTTATAGGGTGGGAAGAGTTCTAAAAAATTCCAAAACCCAATGGGGGTAAATGGCAAAAGAACTAAAAGAACTGTCTAAAGAGAGTGGACTTTTGCACTAGGATTGCAGAGGACAAGATCCTCCTCTTGTTTAAAATTCTAGGAATTGACTGATCTTAGTGAAGGTCTGTTGGGAGTCACATAAAAGAACAGATAAATAAGGGCACTTAGGAAGGCCTAATAGCTGGTTGCTTTTTTTTTTTTTGCTTTTTTTTTTTACTGCGGCAGAATGGCACGGCTGGGCGAAACGACGATACCTTACGTCACTTCGCCTTTTGGCCAAGGGGGCGGGGTCACCGGGTGATGTTGACCCCGCCCCCTTATGCCGTCACAGTCCCAGCACCACTAGCAAAAGAGCAGCAGAAGATAGCAGAGGAGCCGGCAGAAGAACCAGATACCGGGAGAAGAGGTCGAACACCGGGAGAAGAGGCCGGAGAGAGCGGAGAAGAACCGGAGCTGTCTAATAAATTACTTTAAAAACCTGTGTAGTGTGTTTTTTTATTGACACTTTTTCCCTAGGTGAATGGGTAGGGGTACGATGTACCCCTGCTCATTCACATAGGGTGGGGGGCCGGGATCTGGGGGCCCCCTTATTAAAGGGGGCTCCCGGATTCCGATAAGCCCCCCGCCCGCAGACCCCGACAACCAACGGCCAGGGTTGTCGGGAAGAGGCCCTTGTCCTCATCAACATGGGGACAAGGTGCTTTGGGGTGGGGGGGCCGCAAGGCACCCCCCTCCCTCAAAGCACCCCCCCATGTTGAGGGCATGTGGCCTGGTACGGTTCAGGAGGGGGGGCGCTCTCTCGTCCCCACCCCCTTTCCTGACCGGCCGGGCTGCGTGCTCAGATAGGGGTCTGGTAAGGATCTGGGGGGACCTCACGCCGTTTTTCCGGCGTAGGGGGTTCCCCTTAAAATCCATACCAGACCTAAGGGCCTGGTATGCCCCGTGCTCGCCGCAATAGGAAAATTTGTTTTTCCTATTGCAGCGAGATGCAGTACCCTGCCCTTGCGTCGTATCTGGTCCATCGGCTTGTCATCAGATCCAGGGACCCTCTGACCTTTGCAGTGGATGCTTTGGTTACATGTGGGATCAGCTTAAACTGATCTGAGCCTTTTAGCTCCTGGGTCTACTTTACAGGATCGAGAAGGGTAGCACCTTGATCATTCTCATTGCCCTGAATTGATCCAGGGGGACGTGTTATTCAGACATAATCAAACTTCTCTCCCAAAGCCTAACGTTCTATCCTGCTTCTCAGTTGCTGGCTTTAATAGCATGGCTGTTAAAGCCATGGTCCTGAAGGATAGGGGATATTCAAATTCTGTTATATCAAAACTCTTGAAGACTAGGAAGATGACTTTTCGTAAAGTCTACTATCACACCTGGATAGCCTACTTTGCTTGGTGCATGTAGAGGTACTTTTGTCATAAAAAGTACTCCACGTGATGTATCTTGGCCTTTTTCCAGTCAGATCTGGACCAAAAATTGGCCTTCAGCACAATTAATGGACAAATTTTGTCCCTGGCCATTCTGTTTCAGAGACGTTTGGCCGCTTACTTTTTGGGTAAAGGAAATCTATGGTCACAGAACATACATTCATTTTATAAAAAACAGTATTGCAATAGCAATATACACAATCGTTATCTTTGACAATTCAATATATGCTTGTGTGAAACATGTTGTAAGTGTTGCTTTCAGCTGGCCTTTCCTTTTTTTAACTGCCTAGATTCCCCACCTGCTTTGTAGTTTCTCCTCTGCTGTTTACTTTTAATGTCTAAGGACTACAAATCCCATGGTACTCAGCTGCTTGCAAGCAGTGAATCCTGAACTAACTTTGCCTCCTCAAACTACTCAAACTCAGCACCTCTGTAGTTCAGAAGTCAGGCTCTGTGAAATGTGTGACATAGCAGTGTCTACTCCAAAGGGCATAGTGAATGTTTGCCATGGATTTTAAAGGAAGTAAAAATGTGGGGATCTTCACAAAGTAGGTTTACAGACTTCAAGATCATTCACCTTAAGAAAATGATTGAAATACAATGTGGAAATGAATATATGACTTTACATTTTGATAATAGATACTCTTTAAGATCTTTTTTCAGAGAGTCTTCCCCCTGTTTGTTCCCCTGTATCCCTTGGTTCCCTATCTGGTTCTCTCATGTCTTCAGGTGTTCTAACAGTCACCACAAATGGCTGACAAAATACTTTGGTCCAGCAGGGGGAATCTGTCCAAATATCTATCAGTGTATGGCCAACCTTAATCAGGATATTGTCCTTCCTTTCTTATGTACTGCCCTGAAGCATCAGGAATCTACCTCTCAGTTACTGCCACTTTTAGGACATTGAATTTACACCTGAAAGTTCCTGTAAGGATTTTCCTGCCTCTCACTCTCCCATTGCTAGGTGGATCAGACAAATTATCTATCAGGCTCTAGTTTGAAGGATAGGGTTCCTCCCTTTCCTGTTTAAGCACATTTTACCAGATCTGTTAGTGCTTCAGGGGCCTTTCCGCATCAGGCATCTATTTCTCAGATTTACTGGGCTATCGCCTAGGTTTCTATTTACACATTTGTTCAATTCTAGCAGGTGAATGTTGAAGCCTCCTCTAATGCCAGTTTCAGGCACAAGGTGCTACAAACTGTTCTTGAGTTTGTTGAGCCCTTTTCAACCTGTTTGTTATGTGGGCTGTGTTGCCCACCCCCAGGACCGGCCCTACCATGGGACTCGGAGAAACCATGGGTCCAGGGCGGCACATTCAGGGGGTGGCAAACTCCCGCCCGCTAGCCAGCCCGTTTCGTCGGCACCGCTGCTTATTTCACGGGGACCGATCGGGCTTGTGTACTCCCACTTCCTGGTGACTGGAAAGCATGATAGGGCAGACATGATGTCATCAGCCGGAAATGATGGCTGCGTTGCCTCCCATGTCTTGCATCATTCCCGGCTGATGACATCACGTCTGCCCTATCGTGCCTTCTACCGCTACCAGGAAGTAGGAGTACACAAGCCCGATCAGTCCCCTTGAAATAAGCAGTGTAGCAGGAGCAGTGTATCTCTCTCTCACCTCCCATGTCCACAGAGTCCCTTCTTGGTCCAGACATGACAGCCACTACAGTGGGCATCAGGGCCGCTGTTAGAAATCATGGGGCCTCATACATCCTACCTGACGGGGCCCCCTTTGACCCGGTGGCAGGCGATGTGGCAAGTAACAAGCTGCATCTGCTGACAAGTGACGTGGCAAGTGACAAGCTGCATCCGCTGACAAGTGACGTGGCAAGTGACAAGCTGCATCTGCTGACAAATGACATGGCAAGTGACAAGCTGCGTCTGCTGACAAGTGACATGGCAAATGACAAGCTGCATCCGCTGACAAGTGACGTGGCAAGTGACACGCTGCATCTGCTGACAAGTGGCATGGCAAGTGACATGGCAAGTGACAAGCTGTGTCTGCTGACAAGTGACGTGGCAAGTGACTGACTGCATCTGCTGACAAGTGACGTGGCAAGTGACAAGCTGCATCTGCTGACAAGTGACATGGCAAGTGACAAGCTGCGTCTGCTGACAAGTGACATGGCAAATGACAAGCTGCATCCTCTGACAAGTGACGTGGCAAGTGACACGCTGCATCTGCTGACAAGTGGCATGGCAAGTGACATGGCAAGTGACAAGCTGTGTCTGCTGACAAGTGACGTGGCAAGTGACTCACTGCATCCGCTGACAAGTGAGGTGGCAAGTGACTCACTGCATCTGCTGACAAGTGACGTGGCAAGTGACACGCTGCATCTGCTGACAAGTGACGTGGCAAGTGACAAGCTGCATCTGCTGATAAGTGACATGTGCAAGTGACACCCTGCATATGCTGACAAGTGACACACTGCACCTGCTGACAAGTGACAAGGCAAGTGACAAGCTGCATCTGATAATAAGTGACGTGGCAAGTGACACGCTGCATCTGCTAACAAGTGACGTGGCAAGTAACACGCTGCAGCTACTGACAAGTGACGTGGTAAGTGACACACTGCAGCTGCTGACAAGTGACATGGCAAATGACAAGCTGAATCTGCTGACAAGTGATGTGCTGCATCTGGTGGCAGGAGACAGTGACACGCTGCAGCTGCTGACAAGTGACATGGCAAGTGACAATCTGCATCTGGTGGTAGAAGACGGTGGCAAGTGACATCCTGAAGGCTGCCACTGATTCTGCATTATGGTGAGTTGAACAATTAAATTTTATATTACAATGTAATAATAGAAATAATGCGCTTCAATCATCCTGACACCATAATAACCGGGGTGCTGGGATGATTGAAGCGCCAACACCAGGTGTTTGGAATAAAGTAGGCCGGTCTAGATGAGGTCCAGAGCCACATTTTTGTCCCAGTCCAGCCCTGGGCAGAGAACTCGCTGCCATACCCACACAGTGCACTGCCCGCCTATCCTTTCTGCAGCTCCACCCCCCCCCCCCCCCCCATTGCTGCAGACAAATGCCATGTCTGGACAAGAGGCAGAAACTGCAGGACTGCAGGAGAAAGTCAGCTGTTGAGACAGCCAACAGTGTGAAGGGGGAGGAGCTTTCTGCTGCGAGCAGAGACCCCATGTTGGAAAAGTCATCGCTGGAGGCACCACCTACACTGTAAGCAAGTAAGTGCCAGCACCCATTGATCCCATCCCCACCACCACATCTGCCTCTGTCTGTCTGAACCCCCCCACCACCACATCTGCTACTGACTGACCCCCCCCATCACCACCACTGCCTCTGACTGAACCCCCCCCCCCCCCCCACTGCCTTTGTCTGAACCCCCTACCAGCTGCATTGGACAGAACCCACCACCACCACCAATGTTGCATGTAAATCTGACTTCCTGATACATTTAATTTTAGCTTTTATTGTAATGATATAAAATAATGCATATGGGGGCCTTTTGGTGGGCGTGATTATTTTTTTTGGGGGGGGGGGGGCATCATTTCATTCTTGGCTCCAGGCAGCACAATGTCTTGGGCCGGCCCTGTCCACCCCTCAGCTGCACTGCTTCTGGATGTCCCAGTCATAATGAAAGGAGTCTGTGTCCTGTACTGGATTGGACCTTTCAGAAATCTCATGGAGTACAGCACAAAACACAGAACCCTCTGCTTTGTTTTTATGATCTTCCTATTAATTGCTACAAAGCTGAGGGTAGCTGGCAGTAGGAGGGGTTTTATATGTTCCTGCAGCCTTTTTTTGCCAGTGTCCAATCACCTGAATGTACAGTAGCTGAAAATCCTCTGTCCTGTACTATACAACCAAGAAACTAAGCTTGTGTTTGGCATTTTGAATATCTCAAGGGCTGTACTTGAGATTCCCTGTGTTAACCAAGTTGACCACTGCTGTCTTAGATGGTTGGAGTACATTTTACAGGTTTTTTTTCATGTAGTATAGGGCCCAAACAAGTGGACATCTAATTCCAACACATCTTCAGTAGTATGTAGGTAAAAAAATGTAAAACGTGCTATGACTCTTTCCTATCACAATCATACTTGCAATTAAGAGCCGTGTGCAAGACCTTTTGAAATGTGCCCCTCCCCAAACCACAGTGACATCTGCCACTGAAAACTGTAGTTTAATAGTAAACAGTATTTTTCACAATGTGCTTAGGTGTTCCTTTTTTATGCAGAAAATACATCTAAAAGGCAGGCATCAACAGGCCTCTTCAGGAAGGAGATAGCTTTGAACCCATGATCAGAGATCCTACCACTAGACTAGAGTAGTAGAAGGTTCAGCTTTACAGTATTTTCTTTTTGCCTTGATTTTGTACAGATTATAAAATCATTGCTTATTGTTCTGCAACAAACCAAATATTGTAGAAAAAAATGATACCCAGAGGTGTCTTTTATTACCATGCATGTAATATGACATGCACCTTCTAAGCATAGGTAATATTGGTATGCACTGAGCATGTGGTATTTTAATGAATATACCTATTAGTATGCGCAGCATAAATTTTACTTCACTAATATGTCAAATTCATTTCCAAACAGTACCTTGCACAAAGCATATTTAAAGACCAAATAAAACAAATAAATATTCATAAAGCTCACTTCTACTAATTTCTTGAAGACTAACACTGAAATTGGTTGACAATTCAATAACCACCAATTTTCATTTTAATATAAATGTTCTAATAACTAATTTTAATTATTAATTTACATTTATTGGGTATTGTGTTACATAGTTACATAGTTGGTGAGGTTGAAAAAAGACCCAAGTCCATCAAGTCCAACCAATGTGTGTGCTTTTATGTTAATATTATATAAAAAGAAAAACATAGGTTGGACTTGATGGACACTTGATGGTGTCTTTTCTCAACCTCACCCACTATGTAACTATGTAACACAATACCCAATAAATGTAAATGAATAATTACATTTTTGGATTTCATGATGCTACCAATTTTATTGTAAACATAACGTACAGTAAGTTGTGTATTAATTCTATGTGCTATATCTGAATAGCATTATTGCACAGAAGATACACTATATTACCAAAAGTATTGGGACACCTGCCTTTACACGCACTTTAATGGCATCCCAGTCTTAGTCCCTAGGGTTCAATATTGAATTGGCCCACCCTTTGCAGCTTTAATAGCTTCAACTCTTCTGGGAAGGCTGTCCACAAGGTTCAGGAGTGTGTCTATGGGAATTTTTGACCATTCTTTCAGAAGCGCATTTGTGAGGTCAGGCACTGATGTGGACGAGAAGGCCTGGCTCACAGTCTCTGCTCTAATTCATCACAAAGGTGTTCTATTGGGTTGAGGTCAGGACTCTGTGCAGGCCAGTCAAGTTCCTTCACTCCAAACTCGCTCATCCATGTCTTTATGGACTTTGTCCATGCACACATAGGCTTTTAGCAGCATTAGAGGTAGGTTTATAGAGGCAGAAAAAAAAATCCACTGCCAGTGCGACCAGGAGCAGCAGAGGTTGGGGCAGAAAAAAATGCTTGACGCTACTAAAAGCTGCTAAACGCTCCTCAACATGTCTAACTGCTTGGCATGTTTAGTTCTTGAGCGTTAATTAATTTCAATGGCCAGAGTATATTATTTATTCTGGCCAATGAAATAAATTAAAGCCCAAAAGCTTGACTCCTGTAAGGCTCCATGCACACTGGGCTTAAAAAAGGGCAATTCCCTTGGCAGAAAAAAGCACTCATATAGAGCAGTTTTTATACAGAGTTTAGACGAGTTTAGGAGAATTTTGTGCTTGAGCTCAAAATATGCCTGTAATCATTCTAATGTACATGGACACATAGGATAGCATTGAGGTGCTTCTACAGACAGAACACAAAACTCCTGTAGAAGCAGCAATTTTTAAGCCAGTGTGCATGGAGTCCAAAAGCTCCTAAAATCTTGTAAAAACTTTAAACACATTTAAAGTGGAGTTCCACCCACTTTTACAACTCTTCAGCATCCCTCTCTAAAGTGCGCACTGTAAACGAATTGGATATTTAAAAAAAAAATTTCTCAGCACCTACTGTATATCTGCTGTATTCATTTTTCACTTCCTCCTCCCTGGCCGTGGCCCATCGCATCATTTCCTGTTTGCAATACCTTCTGGGAAGAGGCAGCAACTTCCTCTGACACTACCGTTGCTATGGAAACCTGACCTGAAACCTATTACATGTTTGTGCTACACTGAGCATGTGCGAGATCTGCAAGGATGAGATCCAGGAAGAAATACAGTCTGGCTTCAGATGCCCACACTTAAGATGGCCACAGCCTGCTGTAAGTTTATAAAATAACAAACTACTGCTATAAACTAACAAAACAGACCTTAGTTTACAGACTAACTTTACTAGAATACATTAAGCTTGTGTATTATAGGGGTATTTTTATTTAAAAAGTATAATTTCGGCCGGAACACCACTTTAACAAGCATTTTTCTGCAAAAATGCTGCAGGCTTTTAGGAGAGTTTATAATAAACGCTCTGTGTGCATGAGGCCTTATTGTTGAGACAGTTCCTTTATTTTTCAAGTTCCTACAGACTTTTTTTTATTTCTGTGGCACTGATGGTAAGATCAGAATCATGTACAGTAGACTGTTCTACTTATTGGCTGGCTTGCTGCCCCATCACCAATACTTTTCAAGGTTGGTCTGCAATATTTTAATGATGGTGTCCCAAGATTAAAAATGATTTGTAGGTTCTATTCCAGTTCAATAAACTGGTCCCATCATCTCTGCAATGAAAGCCTTAATTTCTTTGGGGGTGTGGCCATACATGCCAAAATAAATTACCAGTACTTACAAATTGAAGTGACACTAAACTCTGGTTTTAAAAAAATATTTTCAAATAAGTCTTCTTAAAGAGGACGTAAACCCTGGTGGGTTTTACTTCCTCTTTATTTCCCTGCAAAGATAAAGCATAATGGGCTACTATGCATCGCACCAAAGCCCGCGCTGTCGCCGTTGTCCCCACGAGAAGGGAGCTTCCATCTTCGCCCCTCTTCCTTCCGGGCCGCGAACTCCGGCTCTGTTACTGGCCGGTGATGCGCGCGGGAGCCGCCAGTCACGGCATGACCCCTATTTCTAAAGGGCGCATACGCCGATGACATCGCCACATGCGCCGTAGCCATCGCTGCTCGTCATTTTAGTAAATACTTCCTAAACTGTGGAGGTTTAGGAGTTTTTTCAAGCACCTACAGGTAAGTCTTAATATAGGCTTACCTGTAGGTAAAAGGGGTTATACAAGCTGTACAACCACTTTAACTCAAAAAAGTCCCTTCTATTGCTCTCAGCCTCCTCCAAATCTCTAAATTCCTTTCTCTGTTGCTTTAATACGACTTCTTCTAAGGCTCTGTTCACATCACTGGGGGCTGCATTCTGTTTGTAGGTAGCCTATTGAAATTAATACCTGCAAAAACAAGGGGGAAAAAAATTCCCAGACCCTTTTTTCTTAAAATTACTCCACAGGGAACTTCATGGTGCTGTAGCTGATGTGTAGGGTTGGCATTAAAAATGAATGGCACTCCCGTGTGTTTGTTAAAGAGCAGTGTGTTTCTCTTGCGTGTTGGGAAGGTGCACAATTGTGTGTGTGTTCTTGAGATGCAATAGTGTGAATCTAGCCTTAGAGGGTGGCTACATTCATTCTCCATGGTCCCGCTGTGTATAGGAACGTAGCCACCCTCTCTTGCTTGCATAGAGCAGTGTACATGACCACAACTAACATGCACTGCTTACTCCAAACAAATGATAGTGAGGGTAACATGAGAGGAGAAGTATTGATGTTTTCTTTGTTTTGGAGGAGTGCACCATGAGGCACAGATGGTTCACATAAGTATGTCCTGGTACCCTACAGATCAAGTGCCCTGTGATGCTCTGCCAAAGTGCACGAGGGAGTTTTTCAAAATTAGTGAATGTGAGCAAATGTGTGTATGTGTTAAAATAAAGTTTGTAATGTGTTGTGTCAATATGCACTAAAATACACCATTGACTGGAAGACAATTTTTTTTTATTTTTCACATATGGTAAAATGAACATTTTTGCTTTAAAATACTCAGGGTTCTGTTTATATATGTTTTCACACAAGATTCACATAGATTTTACCCAAAGGGTCACACATTTAAATGGACCATGTGAATCATGCCTGAAACCAATTAATTGATTAAGGATTAGAACCCCTGTTAGGTTTTACAGCTATCCAGAGCTCCATTAGGGAAATTTGCCCTCACTTCCTCTTTTGCTGACAACAATTTCACACTAGACAGGAAACGTGGGAAAATCTGCAACAGTGACACATAAAAAAAAAAAAAAACTACTAAAGAAAAGCATTTTTTTTCTGCTTGTGTTACTGTAAGAGAGTTATCCTCATTTCCTAGCTGGTGAAACTACTGTAAGTAGGACAGGCGAGGGCAAATCTATCCAGATAGCAGAAAAAATCTGACAGGGGTTCCTCACCCACTCCATCCAAAACTAAGAAAAAAGTTTTGGTTGGGCATACATTTTAAATCCACCAAAACATGATATATTTTCCTTGACACAGAGTACTTGTAAAATAAAATTATGGTAGTTGCAATTCATTTGTTTATCAAACCAATTTTTTACAGTGAATGTTGAATTAAATACATTTCAGTGCACACAAACACAATACAATCTTCAATTTTAAGAGGTGACTGTGTCAAGTAAAAGAATACCAAATATGGCAACAAAATTGATTGCACCTGAGAAATGGCAAAATACTTTGATAATTTTGATAATTTTGTTTTCCAAAATTGTCCATAGCGATGCCTAAAAAGCCTTTATAGCTCATCATTTTAGAGTTAAAACTAAAGGAAAAAAGTTTTATTTTTTTGGATAGAAAAGGGAGGGTTATAACCCCCTTCAGGGCAGGGTCGGGACAAAGGGTGGGCAGGAGGGCGTTTATTGCAGGGATGGGGGCGCCCTGTGCTAGATGCTTCTGTTACAAGGCTCAAAGGAGTAGTGTTATCACTGCTAAACCTTACCTTAAGGAAAGGGCGGGGGCGCAGTTTGGCATCTTTGTCCTGGGCACTGGGTGACCTTGTCCCGGCACTGCTTCATGCTTTTTACATCTGTGTCCTATTGGGGAGATTTCCCTTCACTTCTTGTCCCATAGCCAAAACAGGAAGTCATAGGAAATCCCTCCAAAGTGAGAGAATCACTGGTTGTCACTGGAACAACCCCATGACTCCCCATTGAGAGATATTCCCTTTATTACTATTCTGGGGATAGCCCAACATTTTGTATTTTCTTAAGCTTCACAGCTGTATACTGTATCTGCACTATGAGGCATTGCTGCTTCAGACTGCTAGTCTCCTAGGGTTGGGCTGGGTTCACACTGCCGTGCGGAGCGGCTCCCGGCAGGGGCCGGAGCGTCCTTGTTCACCATTTCAGGTCTGATTTCAGTCTGCATTTTTTGCTGAATTTGGGCCTGAAATGGACCAGAAGATGCACAGGACTCCTGTGCAGTTCGTTCCACAGCCATCCCGGAGATTTGTGAACCAGCACCATTGAGAGACAGTCACAGTCTCCTGACATGTGAATTGGATGCAGAGAAACCTGCATCCAATTTGCAATAGTGTGAGCCCAGCCTTAGAGTTGGTAATGTCACTACTGTGCGGCTCACTGTTCTCTAAGGGCCCTTTCACACGGGCTTTCTGATCAGGTCCACCTGTCAGTTATTCAGGTGGACCTGATTGGACACTCCATGCACCTCTATGGATGCCAGCGGTGACATGTCAGGTGACATCCGCCGATCCGATCCTGTCCGTGAAATCCAGACGGGTGGAAACCCTATTTTCCATCAATCTGGAGAATCGTATTGGATAGGACCATATGAAAACATACAGGCGGTCCGTTTTCATCCGATCTACATAATGGACAGCGGGACTTTGACAGGTTCATCTCCGCACAGTGAGCGGAGACAGACCTGTCATCCGCCTGTTCAGCGGGGATCGGATCCATCCCTGCTGAGCAAAGCATAGTCCGTACACGGACAAGCCCGTGTGAAAGGGGCCTTAGTGGAGGGAAAGCTGTGCCTGAAGACCCGCACTGCAGAAATCTCCCTGCTTATGTGTTATGTGGATCTGTGATCCCCAGGTCCCCACAATCAGTACTTACCTCTGTGAGTGATGAGCTGTCAGTGCTCATGCAGCCGATGCAGAGGCCTGGGGATTTAAATCTAAGCTCTTCTCCCTCTTATCTCTGCAGCACTTCTGGGAGAGATCAGAGAATTATTATTGCTCAGTACCAGCACAGAGCATTGCTCTGATCTGTCCCAAAAGCAATGCAGAAATAACTCACAGAGGTAAGTACAGGAAAATGTACAGTGTTAATTCAGCTTTTTATTTTGCCAGGAAAAGGTGAACAAACCTTTTAATCAAAAGTCTTCAGAACATCATCAGTCATAAGGGGGTGGACATCAGGACTCAAAGCCCAGCCCTATGCCAAGATGGCTGCCTCCATACAGAGAAGAAGTGCATAACAAGGCATGGTAAATCAGTTAACAGGGAAAAAAATCAGTTCAGGGAGCTACAGGTATACTGTTAACTAGTTTTGCTCTCTGCTTGCTTTTTGAGCACAGCTTCCATAGTTCAAACGTTGTTTAAAAATGGATGTTTATGAACTTAGGCTCACCACACATGTTACAACCTTACCATATAATCTCTGTAGACTACATTTTTTGATTTACCAAAAATATGTTATAACATGACCTACATAAACTATTCAATAATTTATATGCAATAAGGGAGGCCCTTGCACTACATACTTGTTGGTAGATCTAAAGGAGATTGCTCAATCAGAATGTAGTGTGTATGGTGAGCCTTAGGCTCAAGACATAAAGCCAGCATAACAGGAAGATAGTCCACTGAGATTTGAAAATTACATTCAAACAGCGAAACTAAATCCTTATCCTTGTGTTAGAGCATTTTGAATTGAACAAATTATCTAATATATCTGTAATTAATTCCAACTCTGGGAAACAATACAATGATCCCTTTCAGAGGGGCTATGCTTGCACTGCAAGGGTTAACTGCTCGTTTTGTCTAGGGAGAGGAGAAATGCCTTTACTTACCTGATCCTCAGGTCCTCCAGCAGATGGTACTCCCCAACGTTCCAGTGGTGAACTGTTCTTTGACATTCTCATGTCTAGTGCATGGCTATGGACCATGCACTGGACTTGATGACATCAGGAACTTAGACCGAGGGAGACGCTGTGGGGAGGAGTGGAGGATAGAGTAGGAAAATCTGCTTTTTTGGTGTCCCCTAGACCTAAATGAGTAATTACCCTTGCATTGTCGACACAATCCTACTGCTAGGAATAATGTTATAGTTTCTGAGAAATGGGCTTTAAATATGTTCTCTTGCAGTAACATGTGATATACTGCATCCTTGTTCTATACACTAACCATTTTGCAATATAAAATATTTCAGGATGACAGAATTAATGTCTGTGCAGATATTTGTTCTGAAGATCCAGGATCCTGACTTGTTATGTTTCTTGGTGGCTGATGGATGCATGTTTCTTGCCTCTGAATGTTCATGAGGCCATATGCTTGTTGTTCCCCATTCACCGCATGTAATGCCTGTGAATACTTCTGTGTGGGCGACCTTACGGTGAATGCATTACTGAGCTTGCAGTTCAGTGACAAGCTTTCTGAGGGTCTGCAATCAGAAAGTATAATTATACACAAGCTTACCAGGGTGAACAATGGCAGTTTAGAAAGGCACAGCTGCCCTCCCCCTGTCCTCTGTTCAGCACACTGTAATGACAACAAGATGATTCAGCTTCCAAACAGAATTCTTGATTAACTCACCATGGAGACAGAGCATGGCAGATACTACACACATGCCAAAAGCATAGAAAAAAAGATTTGCTGAACTACACCCACTCACATTTAACAAGCGCTATACAATCAGATGTCCCAAAAAGACTTAACACCTCTTTAGACAGCCTAACTAAAGGCACAAAAGATGTAATTTAAATATATTAATTTGTGGCTACACAGGGCATACATACATTACACATTATGTGCATATAATACCTTTCAAACCCAGATATCACCTTGCAAAGGTAGGTGTGATGTCATAACTGCACAAAGGGCAGAGTAATGGGTGGGACTCAGCAGCTCCTCCCCCTCTGGTCTAACTGTAGAAAGCTACAGGGGGTGGATGCAAGACTAGTCAAGCATCAGTGACTGTTCTTTATTACAGGAATCTCTTGAACAAAGGCAAAGTAAAGTAGTTGTTTAATGCTAGATTACTGCACAGATCTGGAAGAAATGCACAAAAGATGCACACATTCCAGTAAGATTACACATACTTCTTGTATTTAAACAACTTTTGATTATCCTGTAACGGCATCATACTCTTACACAAATCAATGAAATTTACTGGATTTACATTACTACCTAGGTTAGTGTCCATTAAATTATTTAAAACAAGGTCTTCCTCACAAAACAAAACACTCTGCTGAGCCTTTTATATAAAAAAATATTATTCAGATGCATCTTATATTTTCTATAAGATGCAAGAAGGTGTTTTTTTATAAGATGCAAGAAGGTGTTTCTGTATTCCATGAAGATTAGATGTTAGCACACACCTCGTTAGGAAGCTTTACATGCAGTATGTGTTCAGATGACATAAAATAATTCCTAAAACAAACCCAATCGAAAACAAAATATCCATTAAGGGACTGCAAAGGGTGAACGATTTTTTAGTGAACAGCTAATGCACTGCCTTACCATTTGCACATGTTGAAATGATCAGATTTTGCTGTGCAACAAGAAGACGTGCTAACATTAAAATGATCCCATGGTGACCTGTAGTAAGCCACTATGACTCTGAGGAAGTTAGCAACGATAGACTACCGAAAATGCAGCTTCAGCGTGACGTCAGCACGTCTATGATGAATAGACGGTCGTAGCTCGCAGCTTGTGCGGCTCCGTGTGGCGGAGGCAAAGTGACCCCCTGAAGTGTGTCCTGGATGTGGAGACACCGCGGCATATACAGATCGTTTACTGAGCCAACTGTACTATGGTCGTTTTTGCAATTTGCATGGAGGAATTGGGAGTAACAGGTGGATGACCTGGTGGAGATGGCCTAGATGGCTAAGTTGGTGAGATGCAAGTGATTCCCTGTATGTATAACTCATGTCATTAGAGGCTTCAATGCTGTAAAACAGAATAGCCTCCTTTACTCCTCACACTCACCTTCAGGCATACCAACCTTCAAACTCCCCACCATCCCCCCTCTTGATGAACTATTCTCCAGGAACTCTCTTGTATCAGGTTGAATTACCGTGCTTGATACTGGTTACCATCAGCCTAAATCAGGCAATACCTGTGGTCACAAGGCAAAGCCTCAAAGAGCATAACACCAGAATTTAAGAAATAATCCCTATGAATCAAACAACATATTCTACATTATGTCTGGGCAGCCCTTGAATTCCGAAGCCACCTTGCAGCATCCACGCCAGTGCAATACAAACCTCACAAGTGATCTATTAGAATTCTAGTTGGACTATATTGTGCATCAACCCATTGCACCTAGTTCATTTAGTATTAAGAAGTGTAGAAGTGTGATTGCTGGGATGAATGGATGCGAGCGCAGCTGCGACCTCTCCTAAGACAACGTTGTCTTTTTTAATTAATTTAGTTGTGGTAGATATCTTCACTGGAATTTCTGTCTTTTTGTCTATTTATTATGGTGCTTTTTTCTACAATAAATTTACCTATATTCAACTGTGGTGTTCCGCACATGTGACCCTCTTGGTAGGATTTCTTTCCTTCCTTTTGTGCAAAAGCTAATGCACTACCTTGCCATTTGCACATGTTGAATTTATCAGATTTTGCTGTGCAACAAGAAGATGTGCTAACATTAAAATGATCCCATAGTGGCCTGTAGTAAGCATACAGCCTTTGAAGTTTGACAAGTCTAAGTCCCATATCGCATACTTGTTCTAGGTCATACACTCATTGGGTTTTAAAACCAGGATCAGCATAGCAACCCCAGAGCCTGTACCTTTAAAATCAAGTCAGCAATAGCAGCTCACATTTTTTGCTATTCACAGGTTCTTTTTTAAAGGTACATTCCAATAAGCTATGAAAATAAAGCCTTGAGATGCATACAGGGAGCACTCCTACTTCCACAGTGCATCAATTTTGCATCCAGGCATCATTTCATTGCACCAGTCCATCCCATCCAATTTCATTTGGTATTCTGGTTTTATGGGAACTCTTATATGTGATGCATATGAGTTTCCAAAAACACTGACTACAGGCTCTTTGATGTCTTTTACAAACATAAAGCCGGATTTAAAAAATGTCAGTACTAAGAAGTTTCTAGAAGTCCAGATACTCTATGTGATGAGTTGGCGTCAACACTAACTTCTGAAGGTTCAAGATCCAACATGGCCTTTTTTAGGTTTAAACTTTCACATTGTAAGTCAAGAATTGTGCTGACTGCTCCCTCAACAGGAGATCGTTCACATATTCCACAATTGTGATGCCCTGGAGCAAAATAAAGAAAGCAAAGGGGCTAGAACATTAGTGAATATTAATGTAGTGTGGAGGGGAAACCAAATAGTAGGGCCACAAAGTGTTGGGGACCCACAGCAAAGCAAAAGAATAGCTCACATGCTGGAAAATCGAGGCATGCAAGAATGCCTCAATGATGTCTACAGAGGCCAGAAAGTCTCCCTGATGGAGGAAATCTATGACAGACTTAGTGGATTCAATTACATTTTTTTAGGAATAAATGTATTTACAGTACATCCTTAAGATCCAAGATTGGGTGAATGCTCCTTTTTGGTTTGGGAACTGTGAAGAGGTTGGAATAAAATCCCTGAAACCTGTCTGTCACGGAAACTAAGACAATAGCTCCCTGATCTAGAAAACCTGCAAAGGCAGCATGGAGAGTTGATAATTTATGTGGTGACACAGGTCATAGAAAAACATGAAGGGAAGGATCTGAAAGCAGATCTCTAGTTTCTAGAAAACCACCCTATACCCAGACATGCTGTGTATCCAGAAAGCTAACAGACATCCTCTCACTATGGAAAGTGGGAGCATCTTGTTTGCCAAAGGGGGTTTGTTTGCTGGTTTGGGGAATTTAGAGGTTTGAACTGGACTGAACTGGACTCCTGATTTTGAAATGGTCTTTAGAGCTTGAAGCCTTTCTCTGCTGGGGTAGATGAGTGCTCTCATCTCCAATAACATCCTTGATGAGACTGTCCCATGAAGCTCCAAAGAGATGGTGATCCTTAAAGGGCATGTACAGAAGATGCATTTTACATGCCCATCTACACAATAGTGTAGGGCAATCGGCATTAGCGCTAAGTGCTCTGCAAATAAAGGATCAGTGTGCATGGAAACTGGATCTATTTTTGTGAGTTTGACACATCTGCTAACATATGATCGTCTAACATCACAGCCATGGCAGACAGCAATAGATGACCTACCAGAGAAAAGTGTTTGCAAAAATATCTAAATGTTTACCTACTGGATACTTAAACACTGAGGCATCCTGCACAGGAATGGTTGTGCTTCATTAAGACATGACACTGCTGGATCAATGGTGGAAAACAGCCCATTTCTTGATAAAGCTTCCTGTGACTCCTCAGGGGCAGCATGATCCGACAAGCTTTTCAGCGACTCTTCATCAGTCTACAATCAAAATTGCAATCTGAGCCATGAAAACCCACATAAATGCAGTGAAATCCACTTAGGATAAGGCTGAGAAGGGGGCCACACCTGACAGAGCCACAGTAGACTCCAAGGAATGGAAGGAGCGAAGTAGGGATCAATGTTACAGGGTCAGTGTGAGAGCCTTGAGAGGGAGAACTGCAGGCTGCCTTGAAGCTGTAAGCGAAATTTGAGAAGGTAGGACCCACTGCTCCCTTTGTGTTTGGGATCTGACACATTGCACTGCTTAGAATACTATATAAACCCCTTAGTACGCATTTACCAGCTGTTAAAAGCAGGAGAGGTTCACAATGATTGTAGGTGGCCAGGTCACTCCAGACAACAACCTGGACTAACCAAGGTTGAACTGCATATACCTTGTAAACAGGAGAACTGTCAGGAAAGTTCTAACTAATACTTAATGACAGGAACAGAGCAGGTAGTGCACACCAAAGACTGTGCCACAGCTGTTGACCTGAAAATCATTCCACAGCTAGCACAATACACAAAGGTCTGGAAAACACCAACATAAAAGCCCAGTGCCTGAAGGTCACATTCCAGGCAGGCCTTCTAACATCCTTTCCAGCAGGGCCCAGGTGTGGCCTCCAAAGCCATTGCTGAGGATATGTAGATCTGGATAGCTGTATAATAAGAAAGCTCTAATTGCAATAAAGAAGTTCCAAGAATTTACTTCAGTAAAAGGTGATATGGTCAGGTAAGGAACACAGGTGAGGTGATGAAGGATGTAGACAACTTATATAATTAATACTCAAGCGACATTTTTGCTGAAGGCAAAGACTAAAAATAGATGAAACTGAACCATTTTGAATTATGCAAAACAGATTGGTCAGGTGAAAGTGGGCTAGTTCTGTGACAACAAGACAGCTACAATTTTAAGTAATCACATGCATCTGGCTGTCAATAAACCCACAATCAAAAATGTATTAGGTGACAAGGTTTTGTTATATATGTACAGTACAGTGTGTGTTTGTATGGAAAGCAATTTTATACAGTATATACATAAAAAAGAATGTATTATTAAAAAGTGTTAGCAATGTACACACAGAGCCTGAATGAATGGTCCTCATGCCAATTGCTGCTGGCCCACAATCACTATGCTGGGAAAAAGTAACCATTTTGTATCAGTAGCAGTAAACGTGTGCCTATGTTGGCATAAGAGAGTTTGGGGAGGTTAACCTGTTCTCATGATAATAGTATAAGTGGGTGTACCCCCTCACTTTGTAGAGATCTACTTTCTGCTGTGCCTGTGGGACAGGTAAGGAAAGGAAATGTCCCAAGCAAAACACAGACATTAAAAAAAAAACAGGGATCTTATTTATTTCCTACTCTATCCAAATTGAAAAACTGTTTTAGCCTTAAATATACTTTAAAAAGTCTACCTTCTGTTCTTGATTCCCTGCAGTGTTGGCTGTTAGCTGGGGAAGACAAGTGTAAAGCATATTTACATTACAAAACCTTTTTTTCTGGTTGTTCAATGTTTTATTGAAAGCATCCCAATGTTGTAATTCAAAACGGTATTAAAGGAGAAGTCCAGCCAAAGCTCGTTTGGCTGGACTTCTATTAATCACAGGAGTGCAGTTCGTTGTACACTCCTGTGACCATTTTTAGCAGAGAGCGGGCTGAAGTCTGCTCTCTGCTGACATCACAGGAATCAGTCTAGTCACCACGTCACCACGTCACCCCGACAATGGAAGTCTGGATCAGCCAGGTGCCTGGACTGACAGGCACCTGGCTGACCTCTTGGCCTCTTAAGTGGTTAACATGTGGGCAAAAAAGTAGAGTAATATAGAAAAGTATACATGTAGGCAGAAGCAGTATATTTTCTCCACTGCAGATGGCACTCAACCGCAGCAGCAGTCCAGAGAGAGAGGAAGTCAGGAGGAACATGGTTCCTCTATGGTTTCCTGGGTCACTGGGGCAGTGATCCAGTTGGATACTAACAGTCCATGTGACTGGCAGCCATCTTGATCAGGTTTGACCTGTAAGACCCTGGCTCCAGGGTTTGGTGCACATTTAGCACGTGGATAGTGTAGGGACAGCTTACCTGTCTGTCAGGGACAGTATTAATGGCAGGGAAAGGTTCCAGACAAGTATGGAAAGCATGGTGATCTGTCACTCTTCCTCAAAACCTCCCATTTGGGCTTGGACTGGCTAGGCCACATTCCGCCCCTCAATATTTCTGTGAGAGTTCCGGGTTGGGCTTCTTTCCCCTGGGCTTGTTGTGAACCATTTTACTTTGACTTCAATACAAGGTCTTGCATTTGCATCAGGACTGAGTGTTTGTTATTGCACCATGCTGCAACCACCTACATCTATTCTCCGTGAAGCAAAACAACTTGTGACAGTTTCCTACTTATACTTAGAGGACCTGCCTCAAATGGCACACTATTACCCATCTGTTATCTCACAAATGTCTAAAACCTATGTCTAGATTTGGGCAAATGTAATGGACCTGAAACCACATCTAAGGTGCCGATTAGGGACATTTGGGCAGCTGTAACCACAATACAGTGACATTTGAGTTGAGTTGATGAAGAAAAGTTATGGACAAGGGGATTACAGAATGAGCTAATACAGCTATGTATTTCAGGAAAACAAGGTTTAAAAACTAAAAAAGCACTTAAAGTGGAATTCCAGGCCAGAACTAACGAAGCTTAAAACTGCATTTACTCCCTTCCAATACCTATACTAACTACCGTGTAAGAAGAAAGATACATATACTTACCTATCCTTGGGGTGATATTGTCTGGTTACATGATCAGCTCCCAGTGGCCGGCTTCAAGGCAGAGGAGGGACAGCAGACAACAGATGTCAGATAGTAAGCCTATACTGTAGGTGTCACTGCCCTGATATTCCATCAGTTGTCAACACTCTCTCCTTTCCCCTGAAGCCGGCCACTGGGGAGATCAGGTAACCGGATCGGAGCACTCTGAGTATATGCATCTTCCTTCTACAGGGTTGTTAATAGAGGTGTTAGAAGGAGGTGGGAGCAGTTTTAAGCTTAGTTAGCTCTAGCCTGCAATTTCACTTTAAAGCAGAGCTCCAACCAAAAAGGGAAGCTCCATTTGTTTGCTTCCTTCCCCCCTCCACTGCCACATTCGGCACCTTTCGGGGGTGGGGGGGAGACCTGTTATTGACTGGTACCCATCCTCACTTCTGGGAGAGGTCCCTCAGAAGTTTGCCCCCCCCCCTCCTTCCCCCACCACCAGGCCATTCAGAAAGTGCAGCGATTCACGAATGCGCAGTAGGGAGCCAGTTTCCCTTGCAAGGAATGACGGCGGCAGCACCCGAGAGCCGATGGAAAAACCCGCTGGGTTGCTGACACTTCGGGATCCCTGGACAGGCAAGTGTCCCAATATTAAAAGTCAGCAGCTACAGTATTTGTAGCTGCTGACTTTATTTTTTTTGGTGGGGGGGCTGTACCTCCACTCTATGTATTGCAGCTTGGGAAGATATACTGTTAAACACATTGAAATACAATAAAAAAATATATACTGTATATATTTTACAAGTTCGTAAAGGTTGAAGTTTCAAACAGATTCCTAATTATACAAAACACTTTTCTCCTCTCCTTATCTGCAGTCCAGCTGTTCTGTAGTCTAGCAAAGGAGAACTGAGCAGGACTGATAACACTGCTTGCAATTTCAGTGTAGCAGAGGCAGAATTGTCAGCTCACTGGATTTTAAGTAGAATTAACAGGTATTTCTCTGTACTTGCAGTATTTTTAAAGTGGAGCCAAACTCAAAGGCTCCTTTCAGATGTGTGTTCTGCTCAGGTCTACCTGTCAGTTTTTCACCTGAATGGAAGGTTCATTCATCCCTATTGACAGGCAGGTATAAACAGTCTTGTGTTCATTTATATCTGCCTACCTCCAGGTCCAATCAGGCCCACAAAAAAAAATGGGAGAGGACTCTGTCCTCTTCTGTTTAGGAGAAGCGTATCGGAGGTAGCCAAGTGTAAACGGACAACGAAATCCGTTTACTCCTGGCTGTCTGTAGAGCAGAGAAGGCTCTGCTCTGCAGATACTGAGCATACAGGACAAGATCAGTTCACAGTTTCCCCACTGATTGCAACGGAATCCGCCCAATGTGAACTGGGCCAAAAAGTAATTTTTTGCTATTCTATAGGGAACATCCACAAAACATTAACTGTGCCTCAGCAGTAGCCTGAAAAATGCATCTTTGGTAATGAATGCCTTACAAAAAACACAATACACTTCATGTGTGGAGCTGTTGCAGAGCTTTTTTGGAGCGGAAGTTAGTGCTGAGACAGCTAGTTGTGAGAGGGAGTGTGAGAGCAGAGAGAGCAGAGGACCGGACGACCCCCCCCCCCCACCCTCGAGAGTGGCAGCACGGTGGACCGGACCCCTGCGACCGGACCCCCCCCCGATGACCGAAAGTGGCAGCGGGTGACCCGGGGACCTACAGTTGGGCAGAGCGGGACATTGCGGTGGTGGAGTAGGAGTACTATGGACAATATTACCCTACAGATGCGGACAGAGGAGGTGGGAGGACATCCAGAGAGACCAGGAGGTGAAAGGCTGATAGGGAGAGGTGGCAGGTAAGTGAAGTGCAGACTGCAGGAGACAGTGTGAGAGACGAATTGGAGAAGCGGTGGCACTGAAGGCTACTGCCTGCTAGTGTCAGATTACAAGGGGAGGTTGTGCAGAGTGACAGAGACACAAACTACAAAACCTGACTGACAGTGTATGTGAGTACCTGAGTAATGTGAGTACCTGAGTATTGTGTGTATTGTGAGTACCTTAGTACCTGTGTATTGAGAGTATTGTAAGTACCTGTGTGCTGCGAGTACACGAGTGCTGTGAGTGCACGTCGACTGTGAAGGAACGTGGACTGTGAGGACACGTGGGCTGTGAGTGCACTTGTGCTGTGAGTACCTGTGTATTGTATTGTTGAGAACCTGTGTATTGTTGAGTATTAGTCTCAGGAAGCTAGTTGTTAGTAAATTTGGGAAGGGTATAACCCCCAATCCCTTTAAATTAGTAGGTACGATGCCCGGTGGGTGTGGAGATGCAACTCAGTGTACATCTTGCGGCATGTATGCGTTCCTTGATCATCTGATTGAGGGGGAATACTGCTGTGCAAAATGTAAGCACGTTGTTTCCCTGGAATCCCAGGTTCTGAATCTAGGGAAGCAACTGTCAACACTGAGAAGACACTATACTAAAGGAAAGTTGGGATCGTACCTGGCACGTGTTGGCAGGGGCCAGCACAGAGGCGGGTGGAGATAAGGGGCAGGCACCAAAGCAGAGTAGATGGATGACAGTCAGGAAGGATAGAGGGGAAAGTGCCAGGGAGGCCGGTCCTGGGCTGGAGCATTCCAATAAGTACGCCCCGTTGAGTGACATTGGTGAAACCATTTAGGGACCAGCACTGCTGCAGCAAAGTGACTCCCCTAACTGCCAGGGGAATAACTCCTCCAGTGAGGGTGGGAGAAAAGCCAAGGGAATGGAAAGACAGATTCTGGTGGTAGAGGACTAAATTCTTAGAAGGACAGATAAGGCAATCTGTCACAAAGACATGAAGCGTCGAACTGTATGTTGTCTACCAGACGCTCGGGTTCGGCACAACACAGATCTGGGGGACAGATTACTGGGAGGGGCACTTTGGCACTAATGACAAAGTCAGAGGTATATGAAGTGTCCTAAAAATGATTTTAAGGAACAGCTAAATTGAGGAAAAGGACCTCCAAGGTAGTTTTCTCAGAAACACTACCGGTACTTCGAGCTACACCAGAAAGGCAGAGGGAGATTAGGGAAGTAAAGTGGCTGAGGAGCTGGTGCAGAAAGGAGGAGATTGGGTTCCTGGAGAACTGGGCCGACTTCTCAGTCAGTTACCAACTCTATAGAAGGGATGGACTGCATCTAAATGAGGAGGGTGCAGATCTGCTGGCAGAGAATAAGACCGAAAAGTTAGAAGGGCTTTTGAACTAGGCGATGGGGGAGAGGGTCCAGAGGTAGAGATAGTCAGCGCAGAACATTCCAGAGGGTAGTATTGGGGGCATTAGTAATAGGTTGACTAAAGCACCTCAACCCGAGGTAAGTACAGTAGCAAGTCCTATTTGCAACCTCAGAACACCCAATAAGGAGATAGTATGCGACTGGTCTAAACTATGTGGCATGCTCATCAATGCCAGGAGTCTGGCGGACAAGATGGGAGAACTAGAGCTACTGTTGTACGAGGAGGATTTAGATTTTGTAGGAATTTCAGAAACTTGGTTCAACAGCTCTCTTGATTGGCTGACAGCCATTCAAGGGTATTCCCTATATCGCAGGGATAGAGAGGGTAAGAAAAGGGGAGGGGTATGCCTGTATATCAAAAATTATGTACAAGTGAATTTGAGAGACAACATCACTAATGGAGCAAGGGAGGAGGTGGAATCCTTATGGGTAGAGCTACAAAAGGAGGAAACTAAGAGGAAAGTAATACTGGGAGTATGCTATAGGCCCCCTAACCAGAGGGAGGAGGCGGAGGCGGACCTCCTATCACAATTTGGATTAGCCACAAGGATGGGAAGTGTCATTATAATGTGGATTTTAACTGTCCATTCCAGACATAGACTGGGTGGAAGGAACCACGCATTCATCTAAGGCTCGCCAGTTCCTAAATGTCTTGCAGAACAATTTCATGGGTCAGATAGTAAATGCACCAACTAGAAATAAAGCATTATTATACCTACTGATTACCAATACAGACCTGATCATGGATGTAAAAATATGGGGCAATTTAGGAAACAGCTATCATAGGTCAAATAGTTTCAGTATAAATCACACAAATAGGAAACATAAGGGGAATACAAAGACACTGAATTTCAAAACAGCTTCCCTAAGCTACGATCCTGGCTGGAAGATACTAATTGGGATAAAATCTTAGGAACAAAGAACACAGGAAAAATGGGTATGCTTTAAGAGCATATTAGATTAGGGTATTAGCCAGTGCATCCCAATGTGAAATAAATTTAAAAGAGCTAATAAAAGTCCTGTGTGGCTTAACTCCAATGTAAGAATGCATATGAAAGCAAAGGAGAAGGCCTTCCAAAAAAGACAAGGCTGAGGGATCATCATCAGCATTCCAACTTTACAAAGAATGCAACAAGAAATGTAAGGGTGCAATCAGGGTGGCTAAGATAGAACATGAAGGGGGTGCACCTGAGCACAGCTCCGTCTGACCTGGTTTGCCTAGCCAGATTTCCCAGGGCTATTTAACCCAGATTGAACCCAAATCATCCCAGCACCCCTGTGGAACATACCGGTGCATGCCGACCCAGAAAATAGGACAGAAAAAGCTGCTCCCAGCACTCTCTGAGAACTTTTTCCTCAGCATGGAGAAATCACAGGCAAAGAAAATCCAAGATGGCGCCGGCTTCTCTGCAGCCTCCAGCTCTCCCATGCCTGCACAGCATACAACATCTAAAAACTGTGAGTACAATACTCCACTCTCCAAAGCGGACCTAGATGAAAGTCTGTCTGCTATATATGAAAAGTTGGCAGACATGATACAGCTAGAACTTCACAAAACTACAAGTGCATTATCACAGGAGATAGCAAACATAGGTACCCGCACTGACATTCTCATAGTTGCCAACAGTCCCGATTTTCCCGGGACAATCCCGATTTTGGGACCCTCGTCCCGGATGGAGGGTGTCCCGAATCGGGATTTTCCATAAGGAAAATCGGGAATGTTTTTTTTTTTGTTTTGGAGCAGCTGGCTCCAGCAAAATGGCGGCCGGCGCCGCCGCTCTATCTTCCCCCTAGTAACTGTCTTGTGTAGTGGAGAGAGGAAGGGGGCTCGATCCGTGCAACCAAGGAAGCGGCTGCACGGCCCCTCAACTCTCCACTGAAGGAGAAGACAATGCGACGGCGCGGCGTGTCTTGCCGAAACTAAGTTCCCCTGCCCCGTACTGCGCAAGCGCTGCGCCTGCGCAGTACAGGGGGGTCCATATTTGCCGAGGGGAACTTTCTCGGCAGGCAGAACACCGGCCGGCCGCACCTGCACTGAAGGGGGGTGAGCGGGGGGTGAGGGGGGTCTGCACTTATTGAGGGGGGGGCTGCATTGAGGGGGGGTGGCTGCACTAATTGAGGGGGGCTGCATTGATTGGGGGGGTCTGCACTTATAGATAGGGGGCTGCATTGAGGGGGGGGTGGCTGCACTAATTGAGGGGGGCTGCATTGAGGGGGGGGTCTGCACTTATAGAGGGGGGCTGCATTGAGGGGGGGTCTGCACTTATAGAGGGGGGGTCTGCACTTATAGAGGGGGGGGCTGCATTGAGGGGGGTCTGCACTTATAGAGGGGGGCTGCACTAATAGAGGGGGGGCTGCATTGAGGGGGGTCTGCACTTATAGAGGGGGGCTGCACTAATAGAGGGGGGGCTGCACTAATAGAGGGGGGCTGCACTAATAGAGGGGGGGGGTCTGCACTAATAGAGGTGGGGTCTGCACTGATGGAGGGGGTCTGCACTGATGGAGGGGGTCTGCACTGAGGGGGTCTATACAGACTCTGCCGGGGGCACCTGATGCAAGGACAAACTCTGCCGGGGGCACCTGATGCAAGGACAGACTCTGCTGATCGCAGGCGACGTGGCTAGTGACACGCTCAGGGATCCCACTGATTCGGCATTATGGTGAGTTGAATGATTTAATTTTATATTACAATGTAATAATAGAAATAATGCGCTTCAATCATCCTGACACCATAACAACCATGGTGCCGGGATGATTGAAGCGTTAACACCTGGCGTTTGGAGTATCTTTATCTGCTGATTGTTAAACTTTCTAGAATACACATATTTCTATTGTGTAGGATCTGGGGTTGCTGTCCCGTCATTCCCCCTCTCCCCCTCTCCTTCTCCCCCTTTCCCTCTCCATCCCTCATTCATCTCAGACTCTAACCACACCCTCTTGAGCCACGCCCATTTACACCACGCCCACTTTTACGCGTAAGCCACGCCCATTCTTCACCGCGGCGCTTCGCGCGCCGCACTTACCAATTTTTTGCTAGGTCACGCCTACAAACGAATGCCCCGCCCCCTAATTATTGCACGGCTCCGCCTACAGCCAAAAAAGTGTACCACATATTTTTTTTGCAATGTTGGCAACTATGCATTCTTGAAACAAAACATGATGAACTTTCTCTTGCCCATAATGATCTCAGGGAGGATTATGAGACACTGGCTGATAGTTTGGCTTTTATGCAAGCTCAAATGAAGATTTGGACAATAGAAATTGACGTAACAATATAAGAGTGCGTGGTATCCCAGAATCGATCACTGATCTTACACCTGCTATCTCCAAACTTTTTCACAACCTACTACCAGACAAATCAATATCTGCATTCACTTGTGGCAGGATTCACAGGGCTCATCGCCCTAAACCAACACCTGACAAACCCCCACGTGACATCATCATGTGCATGAAAGACTTTCTTACAAAGGAGGACATCATGCGTGCATCCAGAAATATCCCAAACATAATACATACCGGCCAACATTTTGAGATAGGAATGAGGGACACCTACTAACAAATGTATGTAGGCATGGGACACACCCTCTGCCACACCCTCTTAAAGGAGAATTAACCAAAAAAAAGTTAATTAAATCCATAAGTGCTTTTTTTTTTACCACTACTATTCCTTTATATTGGCTTTTGAAATGTATAAATGCACCAATTTAGAAATTGGATGAAAGGTTTAGCACTTTTTGAAAGATTGAAAGTGCCTTTTATATACAACTATATGGATCAGACCAAAATGAGGGACAAATGAGGAGGAAAGAGGGACAGAGGGACATTGCTCCAAATCAGGGACAGTCCCTTGAAATCAGGGACAGTTGGGAGCTATGCATAATATTTGATGGTCATAGGGTTCAAATCTACCCAGATATTTCACCAGCTACACTTGATAGGAGACGCAGAATGAAAGAAGTCACCACTATTCTGCAAACTGCCAGAATCAAGTATCGCTGGGGCTTTCCATTCAAGCTCTCAGTGATGCATAACGGTTCCACTTATACAATATACAACATCATTGAAGGAAAAGAGCTCCTAGTAAAGCTAGGTCTTCTGGATCCTGAACACCCAGTCCGTTCTCCTTCTACCCCATGATCATCACCCATCTGGTCAACCCCAGCCTCATGCCGCAACCAACGTGACCAAAGAAGATGGCGACAAACACCCTAGGAATGACTCTCCACATCAATCTAGAAAGGATCCTGGATTTGTTCCCCATTTACAGATTCAAACCAACATCTGATAGTGTTAAATCATTTTCAAAAAGTTTTTTTTTTCTTCTTTTTTGCTACCTGAACCCAGTTTAAAGTTCTTTTTGAACTAGCTTTGTGAAGCCCCTGGACGCTATCAGGCTGTTACAACAACCGTTTTGAGTGTGAGCCGAGGGCCTTCCTTATGCAACACCTTATTAACTGAGCATAGTAACCCCCTCACAAATTGAAGATGATGTAAATTTTTTGGGTAGTAAAACAATAACCATTTTTGTACTACATCCCCTTCCATACCTTTTTTTTTAATTTTTTTTTTATTTTATGCGGTGGGAGCTAGAGGGAAGTTTTTGAAGTTAAATATTCTTCCAGTTAATAGTTATACTTTTGTTTATATTGTTCTCACTGAAAGATATTAAGTTTTATAATTGTTGATGCTGGATGTGCAGTGCTGGGTATTACTCCATCACCAAGTACATCTATTGTGACTTTTCTAAATGCTTGACATATCCACTGTCGCTGGTTTGACCCCATACCTGCCTTCGTGGTCGACTACTGCACCCTTCTCACAGGAGTTGTTGTGTCGTACCCCGCTGGTAGGTTCAGGACATTGTTGTCCTCTTAGCTTTATTACAAGGTCAATAGGCTATTTGCCACCTGACCCCCTATTATTATTATTTTTTTTTATTTTCTCTATTTCTACATAGCCCATATGGCTCAGAAAATATGTAAACTACTGAATAGAGGTTTCACTTCATTACATCTTTATTACATGTTATGTTTTTTGTGGTATTTCAAAGTCACCTCCTTTTAAGCACAAATTATTGGATATCAAAACGACACCATTCAATTAATCATACTGTATGTATATGTCACTCTAGTAACAAACATAACCCATTCAGGTATCAAGGATTCCATCTACACTGTGTAACAAATACACCTCAGGTGACCTCGTGCAGATACATTACCTTCAATATATTCTTTCTTAGTGTTTTCTAATGGGTCTTAAAATCCTTTAACGTAAAAAAGCTTTTCAAAACTATAAAAGATTAGGTGCGGATATTATTCTGTTGCAAGAAACACACTTTTCGGCCACAAATCACCCAAAATACTTTGACAAATTCTACGGTCAATCATACTTCACGACATTTCATAACAAAACCCGGGGCGTCGCCATCCTTGTTCGCAATTCCATTATTTTTTGATGTTCAAAGTGTCTACAGAGATGACGACAGCCTCTTTATCATCATTAAAGGAAAGGTTAACAATCACCTACTGACTATATCATCAGTATATGCTCCCAACGAATCCCAACATTCCTTTTTTATAAAGTTCTTTGACACCCTCGACCGATATAGTTCCCACACATGGTTTTAGGAGGGGACTTCAATATGGAAGCTCACCCAACCCTGGACAGAAGCCGAATAGTCCCTTCCTCTAAAACCTTCTCCAAATTTATGAATCATACTCTTAGGCCAGGTTCACACTTGTGTGATGCGAGAACACCACGAATCCACTACGGGTTCCCACATCGCACCGACTCGCATGTCAGTTCACACTGCCATATGCGAACCGCTGGGGAGTGTCAATACATTGTTAACGACACCCCCAGTTCAGCTTGCATATCACACTGCGAACTGACAGTTCGAACATGAATCGGATCGCATATGTGTGAACACACATGCGATCTGATTCTGGTCCGAACAGAAAAAAGGGTCCTGAGCGTGTTTGGACCGAATGCGGTGTGATATCAGCCATACTATCTGTATGGCTGATATCACACTGCACAGACATTGCATGTAATGTGAACAGCAGTGTGCTGCGAATTACATGCGATGTCTGGCATCGCACAAGTGTGAACCGGGCCTTAGTGGGTTGCAGTTAATTGATTCCTGGAGAGCCCATAACATAGGCATCAAAGTATATACCCACTATTCCCACCCCCACGATTGTTATGCCCAACTGGATTATATCTTCTGTACACCAGTCCTGCTTGCTAACTCAACCAAAGCATATATTCACCCGTGCCCATGGTCAGATCACAACATAGTCTCTTTTGACACTTCCCATATAGGTCTGTCCCCAACCCCCTTTAATTGGTGCCTAAATGATTCCCTTTTCACAGACCCCTCCAATATCCAAAAAATATCTACTCATATAGAAAACTATTTCACTGAAAACTCTACAGAGGATGTCCTTCCCACAACACTCTGGTCAGAACACAAAGCTGTATTGAGAGGTTACCTAATCAGCATAGCAGCAGCCAAAAATTAAGATAGGCTCACAGAAATTAAGTGCCTTACTAGAGACCTAGATCACCTATATAAAAAACTAAACCACTCACCCTCACAAGAATTGAACCACCAGATAAAAGAAAAACGCCAAGCATTAGACACAATTTTATCTGCAAACACAGAAAAAGCTCTTAGATTCTCTAAAGCTAAATTTTTGTTACATGGTAATTCTGCTTCTACCATGTTTGCACGAAAACTCAACCAAGAACAAAAACCTCCACATTTATACAAACTACGTGACCAAAAAGGTAACTTGGTCACCCACCCCCAAGAAGTCCTAGAAATATTCACATCCTTTTATGAAAATCTTCTTTCAGACCCACAACCACAAAACCAAAGCCCATCTTTCAACTGGCTAAATAACCTGCAACTTCCAAATCTCAACATTGAACAAATCAACTCCCTAAACGCACCTTGCTCTGTCTCAGAAATAACAAACATAATTAAATCTCTTAAAACATCCACAGCTCCAGGCCCAGATGGCTACACCTCTTCCTATTATAAGAAATTTGCACCCCTTCTAGCACCCAATTTCACCAAATTATTTAATCATATCCTACAAGAAATCATATCCTGAAGAAATGCTCCTGGCCATGTCACTAACCCTTAAACCACTCAAAGACCACACACTTCCACAAAACTTTTGCCCCATCTCAGTTCTGAATAACGATCTCAAAATATTTGGTAGATTGTTGGCTGATAGACTCGCTGCAGTGATCACCAATCTCATCCACATTGATCAAACTGGATTTATCCCAGGCAGACAAATAGTTGACAACATTAGACTAGTCTCAAATATTATCCAAGACCCCAACCTCCATTTTCGACCAATCTGTCTTCTAAGTTTAGACATCCACAAAGCGTTTGATAGCGTCAACTGGTCCCACCTAAATCATCTCCTCCCCAAATATGGAATTTCTGAAAAATTTTTTACACGGCTTCAATGCTCTCTATCATTCTCCAGATACTAGAATCAAAATTCCAGGCAATAACTCAAAATTCTTCCCTTTGAGCAGGCTGTCCCCTCTCCCCACTTCTATTTGCCCTAGTAATGGAACCCTTGGCACACGCATTGAGAAATAACAACAATATAAAAGGTTACACCAAAGGCCCCAACGAATTTAAAGTAAGCTTATACGCTGACGATGCCCTGTTATTCTTATCCGACCCACTCATTTCCATACCTAATCTTCTCACAGAACTCAAAAATTTCCATAAAATCTCAGGACTGCGCATTAATATTAACAAATGTTCAGCTCTACCTATCAACCTTCCGCAGAACACACAATCTCTTCTACAACAAAACTTCCCATTCACATGGAGCTCACAATCCTTTAGATATCTCGGTGTCCATATCACCCCATCATTCAAATCAATCTATAAAGCGAATTACCCCCCACTATTCTCCCACATTAGCTCCCTACTTAAAAAATGGTCTTATCACATTTCTTTCCTCAGTAGAATCTGTGCCATCAAGATGTCAGTCATCCCCAAACGTCTATATTATTTTAGAGCCCTTCCCATAAATGTCCCCAAAAACAGAATTCAATCCCTTCAAAGAGAAATAAATTTATTTGGGCAAACAAAAAACCTAGATGCAGCTATTCTCTCATGCACAGACCACAAATTAATGGAGGCCTAGGCCTTCCAAACCTATGGCACTATTTTCTTGCAGCTAGACTCTCACAACTTTCCCATTGGTTTGCCCCCAACTCCAATATCCCCTGGAAAATTTTCGAGTCATTCTCAATCTCCCCTCTAAACCTACAAGGCATCTTATGGTCCAATCAGTACAACTATCACAAATTAAACAAATCCAATGTGATAGTTGCCCAATTCCTCCAACTATGGGTCAAGATCAAAGACCCCTTTAAACTAGCTTCTAGCGTTCCTCCCCCAGCCTCATTCCTAGGAGATACCAGATTCATGCATTCTTACAATGATTATAACACATTCACAATATGGATTGAAAATAACCTTATTACTTTGGGATCCTTTATGATTAAATCAGAATTTCTCCCCTTTGACACTCTTTAAACCAAATACAATCTACCCCACTCAGAGCTCACCAACTACACTCAAATAAAACAATTCTTCTCACTTCACTATTCGCTACAAATCCATACCTCAAACACCATCTTTGAACAAATATGCATACATTCATCAAGAGACAGAGGCCTAATCTCACTACTCTACAGATACATCAATTCCATCACTGTAACGAGCCCCTGCTCGCTCGGTTCCACTCTCCCGACACTCCTCTGTGGCTATTGAATCAGATTTCAGATCGCAACGTCTGATGGTTCGGTCACCCGATGCTCCGGGAATCGAACTACAGCTATGTGCCGTTCGAATCCAGTTGTGATAGCTCAGAACAAACACCAGGCAGGCTGTATGTAAGTTCAAACAGGAATCTCACTTTTATTGATGCACATAACACACTTTTATACACAGCAGTTTGAACACCCCGCCCCCAACAACCACTTTCCTATTGGCCAATTGTAAAGTACACTCTAGTCTTCACTCAGGTCCTCTTGTCCATGCAAATGAGGACTTGAAACAGGGTCAGCAGAGATTGGTCCGATAGCTTGAATAGGATGACTGATATGTGTAATGACACAGAGAAGCCCCAGGGGGTAATTAAAGTACATAAACAAATGGTCAAACACAGAACAATGCCTTCCTTTCAGACCATGGAGCCATCTGGAGGGGGTTAGCCTTAAGACAGGGCAGAAGACCCCCCACTGTGTAATGGAATCAAAGGAGAAATACTTCAGTATTCCAAGCTTCATGACAATCCAGTATTCCAAGGTTCATGACAATACTCCCCCCTGGGAAACAGTACAACAGCCACAGTGGGACCCCGAACGGGTCAACTCGAGGATGTTGGAAAAGTAGTCTTAAGGTTCGTAAGATTCAGTATGAATCGGTCACTCTATGTAATATGGCAAATACAGGGTTCCCAGAGTCTGTGTCACTTGGGGGGGATATGGACCTGAATCCAAAGTAACACCACCTCAAGGGTCCTCAGGCATACAGCTCACAAAGAGCACCATTCCCCCAAATGACAGGGCCCATAATCGGGTGGCAAGAAGCTAGCATTCAGTCCCCTCCAAAAGCCTCTGTCCTGGCTAGCTCTGTCACATTTCTCCCTTGTTGGCAGATGACTAACACAGGAGGAGACCCCAGACGGATTTACTCTGAAGTTAGTCCATAGTTCCAGTCCCCTAATGCCTGTACCCACACAGTACCCCAAACAAATTGTTCCAAACAGAGCATTACTTACCCAGCCAACCTCTGCCTCTCTCAGAGAACATGCCCCCACTGGGGACAGGCCTGGACTGGCCCTTCTCCCTGGTGTCCTTTCAGCTGCTGGAGAGAAGACAGGGTGACTGGGCTCACTCTATCATGCTGTTGGGGATCTGGGCCAACTGCCCAGCATCCCTGGGGTATACAAGTGGGGACTGAAGTCCCATCCACTTTTAGTAGGTGAAATTCCCACAGTGCTTGCAAAGCATGACTGACATCCTCCTGTCTCAGTGTCACACCATTTTCTGGGGTCGTGTCAGTGGAGACCAAAGTCCCATCCACTATCACAGGAACTCCCTCTTCTGTTAGTTGAGGGCAGAGGTCAGCAGCACTCTGCCCAGTTGCCAGCCCTTCTGCTGGGGACTCCACATCCTCCGCTCTGGCTAACCGTTGGGGCAGAAGGCTGGCTTCCTCCACTCCCAAACTGTGTAACTGCCATTGGGGAGGTGAGCCGGCTGCTTCCTTTTCCATTCCCTCATCTGGATGTTGGGACGATATGTCTGTGGTACTGTCTCCCAGGTGCACAGATCTTTGCTGGGGAGGAAAGACCGCTTCCTCCACCCTGGCCAACTGTTGGGGAGGGACGACGAACACCTCCTCTCCCTTCTCCCCCTGTATCCTGATCTGCTGCTGGGAAGTGACCACCTCCTTCTCACCCTGAGCCTCCGGAACTGCCACAGATGTGGAGCAGAGGTCTTGGAACCTCTGTCCAGTGACCAGCGTTTCAGCTGGGGAAGTTCCTTGTGACTCCACAGATACTGCTGTTGGTTCTGGGCAGAGCACAGTGAAGTTTGGCCCTAATAACAGCTCTTCTTCTGCTGGAGGCTCACCAGATTGTTCTTCCTCAACAGAAAAGTCTATCAAATCCCCTGTCTCTGCAACTGGTCTCTGGGGATAAAAGTTCACCATCTCCTGTCCGTGGAACCCAGAAAATGCTATCAGTGCTGGGCAGAGGTTAGCAGAGCTCAGCCCTGTTGTCAGCACTTCAGCTTTGGGGATAACGATCTCCAGATTTTCCACTGCCGATTCTCTGGCATTCTGCTAGACAGGCACATTCCTCCATCCAAGATCATCCAATGCAGAAACAGGTTCATCAAGGTCAGTCAGCACTTGCTCCATCCGCCATAAGACCTCTGCGTCCATAGCTGCGGGGGCAGGTTGGCAAAGCACACTGTTACTCTGCCACATTGTCGACTCTTCAGCCAGGATTTCAGAGTTGTCAACTGGTATTTCCTGATTTCCAGGTGTCTGTAGGCGATCTCCAGCTCCCATTCCTGAACGGCCAGAAACTCCAAATCTTCCTGTGCCCAGTGCACTTCCGAGACATTCAGTCTTCGCTCTCTGTGCTCCATTATTTCCTCCAAACGCCACTCCCGATCACTCCCAAAGTCAGGGTCCCTGGACAGCCTCCAGTACAACAATCCCAGGCCATCGTAGTCAAAGCCTTCCGTGGAGCTGTCATCCGCTGTCCACGGGCACACTTGGGCTACATACCACTGGAGGGCTCTGTAGCTCTCATCCAACCGCATTTCTGCCCGGATCAGCCTGCTTAACTCAGCTGTCCACTCCTGGTTTGGTTGTTCCCCCAATAACAGCATTCGCACTTCATACTGCGACCAGTACCTTACATCGATGGAGGGGAGGACTTTTCCCTGGTTTCGCTGCTCACAGGCTAGCGCTTCCTTCCAGAGTTCGCAGTGGATAGAATCAAAGCATCCCAGCAGGGCCTGCTCTGACACTGGTCCTCTGTGCTGTATCTGCATCTCTCGCAACCTCCTTCTGAATTCCTCTTCCATGGTGGCTGGTATCTGTACCTCTCCTCTCCTGCTATCTGGACCTTGGATCCAGGTGATGATTTGGATGTGTTCACGGCAAGGAAGCACGATCCCACCGGTCCCCCCAGGCTCTCAAGTAAGTCTTTCAGCGTGGCTCTCCTGCAGGCTGGTTTGGAGTGTCCCAGTAACTGGAGAGCAAATCCCACGGCTGCCAACCAATGTAACGAGCCCCTGCTCACTCAGTTCCACTCTCCCGACACTCCTCTGTAGCTATTGAATCAGATTGCAGATCGCAACGTCTAATGGTTCGGTCCTCCGATGCTCCGGGAATTGAACTACAGCTATGTGCCGTTCGAATCCAGTTGTGATAGCTCAGAACAAACACCAGGCTGTATGTAAGTTCAAACAGGAACCTCACTTTTATTGATGCACACAACACACTTTTATACACAGCAGTTTGAACACCCCGCCCCCCAACAACCACTTTCCTATTGGTCAATTGTAAAGTACACTCTAGTCTTCACTCAGGTCCTCTTGTCCATGCAAATGAGGACTTGAAACAGGGTCAGCAGAGATTGGTCCGATAGCTTGAATAGGATGACTGATATGTGTAATGACACAGAGAAGCCCCAGGGCGTAATTAAAGTACATAAACAAATGGTCAAACACAGAACAATGCCTTCCTTTCAGAAAATGGAGCCGTCTGGAGGGGGTTAGCCTTAAGACAGGGCAGAAGACCCCCCACTGTGTAATGGAATCAAAGGAGAAATACTTCAGTATTCCAAGCTTCATGACAATCCAGTATTCCAAGGTTCATGACAATCACTATGCCAGAAAAATCTGCACCAATGATACACTGGGAGACAGAGTTGGAATGTTCTTTCACTTCTGAGCTATGGAATGAGATGATTGACCATCTCCGTAAAAACAATAGAGCGATTTCTTTCAGAGAATCCCCAACCAAATTGTTCTCTAGATGGTATATGACCCCAACCAAAATACATTCCTTCTACCCTGAAACATCATCCAACTGTTTTAGGGGCTGCTCAGAACTTGGTACTTTTATACACATTTTCTGGAACTGTGCTAGCCTTAAACTAATTTGGCAAGCAACTATGGCCAGAATAGAAGAATCTTCCAAACAAAAAATCTCCCTTACCCCACAAATATGTATTCTATATGCCAATGTACCAAACACACCAGTTCCTTGCATCAGACTGCTGCATTCATTGATCAGTTCAGTTCAATGGATGATAGCACTTAAATAGAGAACTAAAAATTTATCATGGACGCAGGTCCTGTCCCGGATGGAAATGCTTAGACAATCTGAAAGAATCCACCATACGCTTCATGATAGCATGCATATCTTCAGTAAAAATGGAACTATTGGATCTTACCATAATCCTTCTCTGATACAAAATTTCCCTGATTTATCTTTTGAGAGATGACATTACAGTTACTTCTAAAACACAAAAGACGACTATAATTCCTACATCTTAACCAATAATTAGAATGATATACCTCTCTATATGTAATGATGATTCCTCTAACAGCAATTTTATATGATCAATTTTACCCATTTACTGTATTACTCATGTATAATCCATATACCACATTGTACTGTTGTATGAAACCTCTTTTACTGCATTGAAAATGTTTGTTCAGATGGGACAGGTAGAGAAAGCTCTGACTAGGCTAAAACAAAGGTTCTACGACAAGGGGAATAAAGCACACTCTCTTTTAGCTAATAAATTGCGGGAGAGGACCCATATGCAATCCCCGAACCAAATTAAAAACAAAATGGGACAGATGCTAACACACTCCGAGGACATAGCTCGCACATTCGCGGACTTCTACAAAAAACTCTACAACAACCCGGACATACCCAGTAATCCCCCCCTACTGACCTGACCCATACGATGAAACAATATCTAGAACAAAGTGGAATTCCTCATCTTCAACCAACTGACCTGTTAACACTTAATGCTCAGATTACGGACGAGGAAATAGAGCTTTCTATTAAAAACCTGCCATCCCATAAAGCCCCGGGACCGGACGGCTTTCCATACGAATACTATAAGACATTTCTCCCCATACTGCTCCCCTATCTTAGTAGACTGTTCAATGCTTTCCTCCAAGACACCCAAATTCCCCTGGAAATGCAGAAATCCTTCATTACCTTGATTCCCAAACCGGATAAAGATCCTTCTATCTGCGCAAACTACAGACCCATTGCGTTGTTAAATTCGGACTTAAAAATTTTCACTAAACTTTTATCCAATCGCCTGAATACGATTTTACCATCATTAATTCACAAGGACCAAGTGGGATTTGTACCAATGCGGCAGGCGGGCGACAATACTAGAAGGGTGATAGACCTGGTGGAGGTGGCGAGCAGGGATGGCGCCCCCTCTATGCTACTAAGTCTAGACGCTGAGAAAGCTTTTGATCGGCTGGGGTGGCCGTTCCTGTTCGCCACGTTGACCCACATGGGCTTCCGGGGACCATTTTTGCGCGCAATAAAGCACTTATACTCTAACCCCTCCTCGCAGGTCAGGACTCCATTTGCACTCTCAACACCATTCACAGTATCAAACGGCACAAGGCAGGGATGCCCGCTGTCACCCCTGCTGTTCGCACTATGTGTGGAACCCTTAGCGGCCTCTATTAGGAATAACTTAAACATAAGGGGAATAACGGTCAGAGATAAGGAGTTTAAAATCTCCCTCTTTGCAGATGACATAATACTCACCCTCACTCAACCCCACATATCCCTCCCAAACCTGCACGCTGAGCTGGACCGATTTCGTGCCTTCTCAGGATACAAAATAAATGCCTCAAAGTCAGAAGCTTTACCCATTAACATTCCTGAAGCGGAGCTGGCACTCTTAAAATCCAATTATAATTATCATTGGCAAACAACCGCCCTGAAATATCTAGGGGTACACATCACCCCAAAATTTAACACCCTGTACCAAGAGAACTTCCCCCCTCTCTTTAGCACTGTTAGATCCCTCTTGCTTCAATGGAAAAAACACCATATATCCCTTCTAGGGCGAATCGCATTAATAAAAATGACCATCCTCCCGAAGCTTCTTTATCTGTTCCAAACACTCCCCATACCCATACCACTCAAACATCTGAAAAAACTTCAAACAGATTTACTTCACTATGTATGGAACTACAAAAGACATAGGATCTCAAAAACGGTGTTGATGGCGTCGCGCAGTGAGGGGGGTCTAGCCTTCCCGAATATAATCAAATACTACCAAGCGACACAGCTGAGAGCGGTGGCGTCATGGTTTACACAAAAATCATACAATAAGTGGACAGAAATCGAAAAATTATGGCTAGCCCCAATACACCCGAACAACCTACTGTGGAATGCGGATGCGGATGTAGCCCCGGAGCGCTTACTGGGCCCCATGTCCATGTTAAAGAGGACTTGGCGCACATTGGCTCATTCTCATAAACTAATCTCGGAGAAATCGACTCTGACTTCCTTTGTGTGTAACCCCAAGGTGCCAGATAGTCTCACACACCAGATGTCTCACCCCTGGTCCTCTAGGAGTTTGTTCCATTTTGGGAGTATAGTAGATCCTATAACCCGTAGGCTCCTGCCCTTCTCAGACCTGCAGACCAAACATAAGTTACCAAGACAAGCATTCTATGGATATTTACAAATAAGACATTATGCACTAACAATAGCCCCGAACCTACAATTTTCACCTCCATCCCCGTTTGAAACCATTATTCTAGCAGGTAATTCACAGAGGGGACTTATATCAGGAATATATAAGATCCTGACTACCATCTCCTTAGAGGAACACGGTAAACATTACTACATGCTCAAGTGGGAGAAGGTCTTAGGAGAAGAATTTACACTAGCACAATGGCAGACAATATGGAACCAAGCAGCGAAGAGTTCAATATGTACGCTATATAAAGAAAACTCATACAAAATCCTCTACTTCTGGTACATGACTCCAGATGTGTTACACACAATCTACCCCAATAGCTCAGATAAATGTTGGCGCTGCCAAGAAGCTAAAGGCACTCTTCTACATGTGTATTGGACCTGCCCACTGCTGGCTCAGTACTGGGAGATGGTCAGTCACCTCCTTGCCCACCTCTTAGAAACCGAAATCCAAGCGACACCGAAATTTTTTCTACTGGGCTTGTCACCACTAAAAATTTGCAGACCATACAAAAAATTAGTACGACACATACTCACGGCAGCACGCTGCCTAATAGCCCTAAACTGGAAACGCATCACTCCACCCTCTGCTGAAGATCTTTACGCTAGAATCAAGGATGTAGAATTGATGGAAAAGATGACAGCCAGAATTCAGGACAGGCTAGAGGCACACAACAAGGTCTGGGAGCTGTGGCACCTCCGGGAGGACCCACCATGACCAGGTAATAAAACCAACTAGAAGGCACTTTCTCTCTATCCCCCTCCTTCTTTCTCTCCCCCTCCTTGCTATTCCCCATCCCTATATGACACGGGTTTATACAGTTTTTGTTTCTCCCCCTTTTTTTTTTTTTCTTTTCATTATATACAAATATCTGTTTTATTCTTGAGTGTTATTGGTTTTGTTTTATTTTTCCCAGTCAAGAGGACTGGAACTCAAACCAGCAAAGGAAGGAACGTTTACACTTACTTCCCTGTTAATTATAGGAAATATTACCAGCTAAGTTATACAGAACGCATGCTTAACACTTCTTATGGATACACTGAACAATGCTTGTGATTTTCTATGATCCTTTATTCTGTATCACTAAAATTTACAATAAAAATTGTTATTTGAAAAAAAAAAGAAAATGTTTGTTCAAACTTTCAAATAAAAATTGTGTAAACAAAAAAGATAAAACATGAAAGGCACATAGCGGAGGAGAGCAAAAAAAAAATCCCAAGAAATTCTTTAGGTACATAAATAGTAAGAAAAGGAGGTTAGATCATATTGGTCCCATAGAGAATGATGAAGGGAATCTGGTTAAAAAGGATGGAGAGATGGCAAAGGTATTGAAATTATTCTTCTCCTCAGTCTTCATGAGGGGATCGGGGGGCTTCAGTAACCAAAACTGCAATATTTATCCTCATGACACTTCACAGGAAGCACCCTCATGGCTAACAGAGGACAGAATTAGAAATAGACTTGAAAAACTTAATACTAATTAGTCACCGGGACCAGATGGCTTGCACCCGAGGGTCCTTAAGGAACTCAGTCAGGCAATTGCCAGACCATTGTTCCTAATATTTACGAACAGTCTACTGACTAGAATGGTATCAGCTGATTGGAGAAAAACCAATGTAGCACCAATATTTAAAAAAGGGCCAAGATACATCCCTGGGAATTACAGACCAGTTAGCCTAACATCAATTGTATGCAAGCTCTTGGAGGGGAAGATAAGGGACTATATACTATAAGAGTTTAGTAATGACAAGCAGTATTCAGCATGGATTCATGAAGAATCGTTCTTGCCAAACCAATCTATTTACGTTCTATGAGGAGGTGAGCTGCCATCTAGATAAAGGAAGGCCCATAGACGTGGTGTATCAGGATTTTGCAAAAGCATTTGATACAGTTCCCCATAAATGTCTACTGTACAGTGGTAAGGTCCGTTGGCATGGACCATAGGGTGAACACATGGATTGAAAACTGGCTACAGGGGCGAGTTCAGAGGGTAGTGATACATGGGGAGTACCCAGAATGATCCGGGGTGGAAAGTGGGGTCCCCCATTGCTCTGTCCTGGGACTAATCCTATTTAATGTATTCATAAACAAACTGGAGGATGGGATAAACAGCTCAATCTCTGTATTTGTGCATGATACTAAGCTAAACAGGGCAATAACTTCTCCGCAGGATGTGGAAACTTTGCAAGAAGATCTGAACAAATTAAGGGGGTGGACAACTACATGGCAAATGACGTTAAATGTAGAACATTTTAAAATAATGTATTTGAGGGACAAAAATATGAATGCAATCTACTCACTGGGGGGAGAACCTCTGGGGGAATCTAGAATGGAAAAGGACCTAGGGGTCCTGGTAGATGACAGGCTCAGCAATGGCATGCGATGCCAAGCTACTGCAGGCAAAGCAAACAGAATATTGGCATGCATTAAAAAGGGGATTAACTCCAGAGATAAAACAATAATTCTCCCACTCTATAAGACTCTGGTCTGGCCGCACCTGGAGTATTTCAATGGAGTGCCTATAACAAAAGGGGGGGGGGGGGTTCCTACGTCCTATCAATGTAAAGAGAGTTTGAGGCTATAGTGGACTTTAATGGTACCATCATAAACCTTGGGATACATAAATAGATAAAACAAAGTTTTATTGAATTAACATCAACATGTTAAAACATACAAATTCTAAAACAGCTCTGCAAATTCATACATATAAGGTGCATTTGGGATAGATGAAAGTACCAGTTCACCCTGTGACAATCATATTGGTATGCTCGACATGTTTCGCGAGTAATTCACCACCTCTTCAGGAGATTTAATTGCATATATATGATGTTTTTTTTAAAACAGAGACATTGTATAATACTACAAAAAGAGGAAGAAAATCACATTAATGACAAATACAGACAATAAAACGCGAAATGACAAAATTAGGTAATAACATTGTAATAGCAAGTGTGATGTTCCCCCATTGTGTATGCTGGAATTGCCCTTACCCAGAGCAACAACATAGGCCACAGTACAGAGGAGTGTGGGAGCCCCCGCAGACAAAAGAAGGGATGAGGTAGTCTTTTAGAAGGATATAATAGATGTCATTATAGATGGTTCAATAAACATGAAAGACAGTTTCATGTTACAGGACGTTTAGCCATCAAAGTGGATCAAATACCAAAAAAAGAAACTCATACCAAGAGTATAACTTTATGAACATCTACAAGGTTCGGATACCGAAGACCAACATATACTTTAAAAGAGAAGAAAACAACAACAATGTCTCATATTCTCAAGGATACACAAATTTACAGACTGACTGTCAAATTTGACCAGCATCGGCAGAAATAGAGCAAAGCCTTTACCTTAAATCCCATCCATGGAGAAAATATGTTTTTACAAATGTAACAGTAAGTGTATGCACGTTCATACAGGACACATAAGTAAGTCTTTCCAGCTGTATCAATCAGCAAATGAAACAGCAGGTGAGTCCTAGGCTGAGTGAGGCACAGGCTACACAATCCTGTCAAAATATATAAGGTGTATAAAGAACCTATCAATTCAGGCAAAATTGGTACAGAATGATTAATATATATAATATTTAGGTCTATAGGATACATAAGGTACATATAGCACCTATACATTCCTGCAGAAACATATAGGATGCATAGGGAATCCTTCAATGTAAACAACACAGGGACATACGTGGTGTAGGTAATGTTGAAACCTGCAACACCAAAAGAGTCCTGTAAAGCATATATGAAGGTCATAGAGCACCAAAAATGGTCCCATAAGAATCTATAGAATATACAATGCACATAGCATCCATCAATATAGACAATGAGTCATAGGTAATATGAAACATATTAGGACCAGCAAGGCTCACCTTGTGATAGAAATAGCAAGATAAGCTGTTGAAATGATGTCCCAGGCAGGATCAATTGATGCCCATTACATCCACGGAGGATCCCTAAGATAAAGGGTGCAAATGACATTCATGATATCAGAAGTTTTGATTGAGCATAAGGGAGTGCACAGACTCTGGACTGTGGCCTATGTTGTTGCTCTGGGTAAGGGCTATTCCAAGATATACATTGGGGGGGGGGGGAGACATCACACTTGCTATTACAATGTTATTACCTAATTCAGCCCCAAAAGGATTTGCCCCCTTCCTGACCAGGCCATTTTTTGTGATGTCGCTTTAACTGACAATTGCGCGGTTGTGCGACGTTGTACCCAAACAAAATTTGTGTCCTTTTTTCCCCACAAATAGAGCTTTCTTTTGGTGGTATCTGATCACCTCTGTGACAATTTTGAAAAAAAAAACAAAACAATATTTTGTACTTTTTGAAATATTTTGCTAAAATTTAGCTTTATAATAAATATCTAAAAAAATTTTTTTCAAATTCTTCATCATTTTAGGCCGATATATATTCTTCTACATATGTTTGGTAAAAAAAATTGCAATAAGCGTATATTGATTGGTTTGCGCAAAAGTTATAACGTCTACAAAATAGGGGATAGACTTATGTCATTTTTATTATTTTTTGTTTTTACTAGTAATGGTGGTGATCTGTTATTTTTATCAGGACTGTGACATTGCAGCGGACAGACCGGACACTTTTGAAACTTTTTTGGGACCATTGACATTTATACAGTGATCAGAGCTAAAAATAGCTACTGATTACTGTATAAATGTCACTGGCAGGGAAGGGGTTAACACTAGGGGGCAATCAAGGGGTTAACTATGTTCCCTAGGTATGTTCTAACTGTAGGGGGATGGGACTGACTGGGGGAGGAGACTGATCAGTGTTCCTACTTAGAAGGAACACACGATCTGTCCCCTCTCCCCTGAGAGAACCGGGATTTGTGTATTTACACACACACACATCCCCATTCTTGTTCTGTCTTGAGCAATCAAGGGTGCCCGGCGGACATTGCGCTACCGGGCACGCGCATCAGGGTCTTTGAGGAGCGACGTATAGCTACGGCGATTTGCGCAGTGGTGCCAACCTGTCACAGTGTAACTGTGGCGGCTGGTCAGCTAGCGGTTAATATGATTTTCTTCCTCTTTTTGTAGTATTATACAATGTCTCTGTTTTAAAAAGAAAAAATATATATGCAAACAAAGCTCCTGAAGAGGTGGTGAATTACCTGCGAAACATGTTGAGCATGCCAATATGATTGTCACAGGGTGAACTGGTACTATCATCTATCCCAGATGCACCTTATATGTACGAATTTGCAGAGCTGTTTTAGAATTTGTATATTTTAACATGTTGATGTTAGTTCAATAAAACTTTATTTGTTTTATCTATTTGTGTATCCCAAGTGTTATGGTACCAATAAAATCCACTATAGCCTCAGACCACAAATGCTCTCCGCACCTGGAGTATGCCATCCAGTTCTGGGCACCAGTCCTCAGGAAGGATGTGCTGGAACTGGAGAGAGTCCAGAGAAGGGCAACAAAACTAATAAAGGGACTGGAGGATATTAGTTATGAGAAAAGGTTACGAGCACTGAACTTATTCTCTCTGGAGAAGAGACGCTTGAGAGGGGATATGATTTTAATGTACGAATACCGTACTGGTGACCCCACAATAGGGATAAAACTTTTCCGTGAAACATAATTCAACCATTTCAGCCCTGGAACATTTAGCTGCCCAATGACCAGGCCATTTTTTGTGACACAGCACTGCGTAGCTTTACCTGACTATTTCGCGGTCATGCAAAGCTGTATCCAAACAAAATTGACGTCCTTTTTTCCCACAAATAAAGCTTTCTTTTGGTGGTATTTGATCATCTCTGCGGTTTTTAGTTTTTTTTGCGCTATAAACAAAAGAAGAGCGACAATTTTGAAAAAAACACAATGGGGTTGATTTACTAAAGGCAAATCCACTTTGCACTGCAAGTGCACCGCAAGTGCACTTGGAAGTGCAGTCGCTGTAGATCTGAGGGGAAGATCTGAAACGAGGGGAAAGCTCTGCTGATTTCTATCATCTACTCATGTACAAATAAAAATGCTGTATTTTTTTTTACCTTGCATGCCACCCTCAGATCTACAGAGAATGCACTTCCAAGTGCACTTGTAATACAAAACGGATTTGCTTTTCGTAAATAACCCCCAATATCTTTTACTTTTTGCTATAATAAATATCCCAATTAAAAAAAAAAATATTTATATATATTTTTTCCTCAGATTAGGCCGATATGTATTTTTGTACATATTTTTGGTAAAACAAATCGCAATAAGCGTATATTGATTGGTTTGCGCAAAGGTTTTTAGCGTCTACAAAATAGGGGATAGATTTATGGCATTTTTATTTATTTTATTTATTTATTTATTTATTTTTTTTTTTACTAGTACAAGCGGTGTTCTGCGATTTTTATTGTGGCAGACAAATCGGACACTTTTGACACATTTTTCAGACCATAAACAATTATACAGCGATCAGTGCTATAAAAATGCATGTATAAATGTCACTGGCAGGAAAGGGGTTAACACTAGGGGGTGATCAAGGGGTTACCTGTGTTCCCTAGGCATGTTCTAACTGTAGGGGGGATGGAACTGGCTAGGGGAGGAGAGATCGGTGTTCATGTTTAGTATGAACACCCAAGCTCTCTCCCCTGAGAGAACCAGGATTTGTGTGTTTACACACACAGATCCCGGTTCTTGCTCTGTCCCGAGCGATCGCGGGTGTCGGGCACACGCTGCGTGCGCACGCCTCCTACGGTGTCCTAAAGGGCCGACATACAGTTATGGAGCTTCACCCAGGGGAGCCAACCTGCCGCAGTATAACTGTGGCGGGCGGTCAAGAACTGGTTAATAAGACACGCGGACATTCACTACAATTAGAAGAAACAAAGGAGAGTTGCGGTCTGAAGAAACCACTCTGCCACCTCCATCCCTAAATACAGCAAAAAGAAGGAAAGGATGGCCTTGGGACTTTGAGTGAGGTGGGAGAGATTCGGAACACTTTCACAATCAGTGCAAAAAATGTTTATTATTCACAAAATGCTCAATACAGAAATGGGATCAGCAATAAGTGTGCGTTACCCGGCATAGTGGCCTAGTAATGAAGCATAAGTAAAAAACAAATACAGTTCGTTACACTTGATTTGTACATTCATAAAACGTATTATACAAAGTATACATATATCATTTGAATTAGTAAAATACATATTACACATGCATGGGTAGCAGTAGTATGTGACCATGTGGTGATCAACTTCAAATACCCAGCAAAGTGGGCATGCATGTGGCATCGGTGTTGCCCTACGCGTTTCGCGAGTCTCCTCTCGCTCATCAGGGGCTGATGCATAATTTGTATGTCTAGAACAAAAAATATTAAAAGTAATAAGAATATGGAAAATGACTAATGAGTCGGGGCACGCAAAATGGTTGGCACGAAGGGTCCGTGATAAACGACCCCGTACTTACCACTTGACTGGGTTGGGTCACCAAAAAGACCGGGTCTAAGGATGGCGGCAATGAGCAAAGCCGGCACGGGGGCTGAGGGGGAGTGGCAACCAACAAACGCTGCAGGACAGACCAGGGAGCACAGCAAGGACAACAGGAGCTAATGTGGTAGGTGGTATGGAGGTGTCCATGAACAAATCTAGAAAAAATGTATATATAAAGATACATGAGTCTCAACAGTGTAGCCAAAGTAAACTAAGCATCAGAGGGTCAACTCTAACCCTCAAGAATAACTAAGAGGGGTTAAGAAGTAAGTATATACGTATAGGGTAACATAAATTCTTAATATGAATTTGATAAAGAGTAAAAATAAATAATAAAAGAATGGACCGTCATAATGGCAAATAATTAAAGGCAAGGGCTGGAGGGAAGTGCATGCATACAGATGAATATAAGAAATAAAGGTATAAATAAATTTAGATTGTGTAGGGGTGACAGTCTGCATCTGTGGTTGGCTGGTATGTTGACATGATTTTGGGTCTGTGAGAGCACCATCTATGCCTGGGATTTTTCACATCCACTCAGGTATTATTTCTTCATATTCTCCTTCCCTTTTCTTTTCACCCAATAATCTGATTATGTATGTGATACCTGTTCACCACACACAACATTTTCTATTTTAATTTAACTTAACATTTTTGTTGGTACACATATTCACCCCTACACAATCTAAATTTATTTATACCTTTATTTCTTATATTCATCTGTATGCATGCACTTCCCTCCAGCCCTTGCCTTTAATTATTTGCCATTATGACGGTCCATTCTTTTATTATTTATTTTTACTCTTTATCAAATTCATATTAAGAATTAATGTTACCCTATACGTATATACTTACTTCTTAACCCCTCTTAGTTATTCTTAAGGGTTAGAGTTGACCCTCTGATGCTTAGTTTACTTTGGCTACACTGTTGAGACTCATGTATCTTTATATATACATTTTTTCTAGATTTGTTCATGGACACCTCCATACCACCTACCACATTAGCTCCTGTTGTCCTTGCTGTGCTCCCTGGTCTGTCCTGCAGCGTTTGTTGGTTGCCACTCCCCCTCAGCCCCCGTGCCGGCTTTGCTCATTGCCGCCATCCTTAGACCCGGTCTTTTTGGTGACCCAACCCAGTCAAGTGGTAAGTACGGGGTCGTTTATCACGGACCCTTCGTGCCAACCATTTTGCGTGCCCCGACTCATTAGTCATTTTCCATATTCTTATTACTTTTAATATTTTTTGTTCTAGACATACAAATTATGCATCAGCCCCTGATGAGCGAGAGGAGACTCGCGAAACGCGTAGGGCAACACCGATGCCACATGCATGCCCACTTTGCTGGGTATTTGAAGTTGATCACCACATGGTCACATACTACTGCTACCCATGCATGTGTAATATGTATTTTACTAATTCAAATGATATATGTATACTTTGTATAATACGTTTTATGAATGTACAAATCAAGTGTAACGAACTGTATTTGTTTTTTACTTATGCTTCATTACTAGGCCACTATGCCGGGTAACGCACACTTATTGCTGATCCCATTTCTGTATTGAGCATTTTGTGAATAATAAACATTTTTTGCACTGATTGTGAAAGTGTTCCGAATCTCTCCCACCTCACTCAAAGTCCCAAGGCCATCCTTTCCTTCTTTTTACAATTAGAAGAAAAGCGGTTTAACCTTAAACTGTGTAGAGGGTTCTTTACTGTAAGAGTGGCAAAGATGTGAAAGTCTCTTCCACAGGCAGTGGTTTCAGTGGGGAGCATCGATAATTTCAAAAAACTATTAGATAAGTACCTGAACGACTACATCATACAGGGATATACAATGTAATACTGACATATAATCACACACATAGGTTGGACTTGATGGACCTGTGTCTTTTTTCAACCTCGCCTACTATGTAACTATGTAACTATGTAACTATGTAACTATGTGCTTATAGCCTCATAGCTGCATATCTACAGCGTGAGATTATCGAAGGCACTGTGGCTCTGTAAAAATAACTGCAGGCTGCCAACAGGCAGTGTTGGGTAATACTCCTTTGTCCTCTACTTTCTGTTTTGGGTACAGCTTGAACAGAACATATTCTCTTTAAATGTTGAATGTATAGTAGAGATGTATGTATTTTATCCAGAAATACACTTTAAATTACCGTATATACCAAAACATGTCAGTTGTAAAGACCTTTAAAAGACAACTTGATAAAAAAAAAGCCAGCCATATGTGGATCGAAATTCAGCTGGTTCAGCAGGGACCAGCCAAATTATGATCCATGTATGGGCAAGTTGGTTGTACACAAGTTGATATATCGATCAACTTGCATACAACCAGCCTGCTGGAAAATTTTTCCTTGATCAGCGCCACCAGCTATAGTGTTAGTGTGTTCTGACGGTGGGGAAGTCTCCCCACCGTCAGAATACAATAGCACAGCGGGAGGGATTCTCCCATGCACACACTTGATGTAAAGTCGTTACTCTTCAATATACACTCACCCGCCACTGTATTAGATACAGCTTGCTAGTACCGGGTTGGACACCCTTTTGCCTTCAGAGCTGCCTTAATTCTTCATGGCATAGATTCAACAAGGTTTTGGAAACATTCCTCAGAGGTTTTGATCCATATTGACATGATAGCATCGCTCATCACTTCAGATTTGTCGGCTACACATTCATGAAGCACATCTGCTGTTCCACCACATCCCAAAGGTGCTCTATTGGATCGAGATCTGGTGACTGTGGTGGCCATTGGAGTACAGTGAACTGATAGTCATGTTCAAGAAACCAGTTTGGGATGATTTGAGCTTTGTGACATGGTGCATTATCTTGCTGGAACTAGCCATCAGAAGATGGGTACACTGTAGTCATAAAGGGATGGACCTGGTCAGCAAAAATACTCAGGTAGGCCATGGCGTTTAAACTATGCTCAATTGGTGCGAAGAGGCCCAAAATGTTCCAAGAAAATATCTCCGACACCAATACACCACTACCACCAGCCTGAACCGTTGATACAAGGCAGGATGGATCCATGCTTCCAAGTCGTTTACGCCAAATTCTGACCCTACCATCTGAATGTCGCTGCTGAAATCGAGACTCATCCAAGCAACATTTTTCCAACCTTCTATTGTCAAATTTTGCTGAGCTTGTGCGAATTGTAGCCTCAGTTTCTTGTTCTTAACTGGCAGGAGTGGCACACGGTGTGGTCTTCTGCTGCTGTAGCCTATCTGCTTTAAGGTTGATGTGTTGTATGTTTAGAGATGGTATTCTGCATACCTTGGTTATAACAGGGGGTTATTTGAGTTACTGTTGCCTTTCTATCATATCGAACCAGTCTTCCCATTCTCCTCTTACCTCTGCCATCAACAAGGCATTTTCGTCCACACAACTGCCGCTCACTGGATATTTTTTTTTTCGGACCATTTTCTGTAAACCCTTTCTTCACCATTCTGATGCACGGTTTGAACTTCAGCAAGTCATCTTTACCACATCTAGATACCTAAATGCATTGAGTTGCTGCCATGTGATTGGCTGATTAGCAATTTGTGTTACCAAGCAATTGACCAGGTGTACCTAATAAAGTGGTCGGTGAGTGTATGTTTTAGTATTAGGGGAGAATGCTTGTACTTGGGTAAAAACTAATTAAAAGATATAAATCAAAGAAAGTTGCTAACATAATATGTTCAAAATTGGTTATGTTTAGCGGCATGATACCACAAGCATCAGTTATGGGTCAAGTTCTTTTCAACGCATTAATAGTCTGGGGGATGACAGTAATGCTGTCATAGTTGTTGATGATGTCAAATTATGCATAATTATTGAAAATCTGCAGCATAATGCTATCCTGTAGAAAAAGTAGCAGGCTGTCCAGTTAGTCTGTTACAACTCCTAATATTCAAAGTACAAATTCACTTTCAAACTTGGGTCAATATATATATAATTTTAGAAGCATAGTTCAAAAACTTCAGAAATGGCTGCAGGCTTTAAAAAAAATATCTCACAGGCATATGGATCATCCAAGAATGCAGCTACTTTGTGAGATGTCTTCTCAACCTGTACACCTGTTATGTCGGGGTTACAACTGATACGTCTCAGCAAAGGCTGTAAAGTAACTATAAAAAGGAGCGGTGATAGGGGACAGCCCTGGCGAGTACCGTTTGCTAGTATAGAGCTGGTGGATAATATACCATTAGCTTTAACCCCAGCTGTTGGGTAGTCAAATAGGGCTTCTTTCCATTTCATTGCATTTGTCCCAATTTTTATATACTGAAGGATACTCCTCATAATTCTCCAACTCACCCTATCAAATGCCTTGTCAGTATCTGTGGAGAGAAGCATTGCTGGGAGTGAGGTAGAGTTACAAAGATGAATACTATTAAGAGCTTTGGTGGTGTTATCCCTCACCTCTCTGCCAGGTACAAAACCTCACTGGTCCACATGAATAATTCTTTCCAAATAAGGAAAAAATCTTCTTGCCATTATCTTTGTAAACAGCTTTAGATCCATATCAAGGAGCGAGATCGGTCTGTAACTGGCACAGAGCGAGGGATCTTTATCATGTTTCAAAAGTACAGTGATATGTGCATGAGATGTGTCTTTCGGGATGGGATTGCCCGGGATGGGAGTTGAAAGCTGATACAAATTTAGGGGCTAAGGTTTGACTGAACGTATAATAAAAAAAACCCAGGGCTTTTTTTCTCAAACAATAGGTCCTGGAACTCAAACACGACCCCCCAAAGTCCCTCCCCCCACACACACCCTCCAAATCACATCAAATAGTGGGTGTGGTCATATTTCACAAACAGTAGAAGGGGCATTAAATATCAGGATTGCTTTACCTACAGAGTTCATGGGGGTTACACATAGAGTGCAGAGCTGTCACTTGTAAACACAGAAACCAGACTTCTGTGTTTACAAGTGATTGTGGTGAGCAGGCAAAGGGTCTGAGCCAGAGGTGGTGGAACTGAGTTCCACCAAGTTCCCCCTGAAAAAAAGCCCTGGGTAAACCCATCTGGTCCCGGAGCTTTACCAACTATCAAACTCTTTAGGGCCCTGCTAAAGTCTTCTTACGATATAGGTTTATTAAATGCTTTTGCTTTCTTTGCATGAAAGTTTTGGAAGAGAAGAGTCTGCAATATATTTACTTATAAGATCTTCTTTTTGGGTTGGTGGAAGGTGGGGCATTTGATACAGGAGGTTGTATAAAGCTGAATAAAAGTCTTTAAAACAATTCGCTATGGATTTGGTAGCCTTTTGGTTCTCTGCGGATGCAATAATCTGAATAAAGTCCTGTGTGGACGGGACATGGATGGAGCCCACCAGGAGCTTACCTCCTTTATCGCCAAATTCAAAGTACAAGCGCCTAATTTACAGCATCTTAATTTTGGCTCTAGATAGCAAAAGAGAATTAGCCTGTTTCCATAGATTAGCTAGCTCTGTCATTGTTTGCTTCACTTGTGATTTCTTGCGCTGGGTTTCAATATGGTGTATATGTGATATTAATGAATTCCATTTTTCAAGATATTCCCTTTTGCGCCTAGAGCCAAGTTTGCTCATAGATCCCCTGATATAGCATTATGGGCTTCCCAGATTGATAGCGGTCTAATATCGTATGTGCTATTTGATTCAAAGTTGAAAGCTCTGCTTGGAGTTGTGTCTGTAAAATACTCTCATTAAGGCGCCACCGTCTTTTCTGGGGGGATTGTGTGGAAACTGAATGAGATAAGGTGATAGGAGCATGATCTGACATAATCATTGGTTCTATAGTACTTGCTACCACATCCTCCACGATTGCAATTGAAATAAAAAAAATAGTTTACCCTAGAGTAGTATTGTTGTACAGGAGAATAGTAAGAATAGTCTCGTACATTATGATGTTGGAGGCGCCATATGTCCACAAGCTGGGCCTCGTGTAGACAATGGGGGTTATTTACAAAAGGCAAATCCACTTTGCACTACAAGTGCACTGCAAGTGCACTTGAAAGTGCACTGAAAGTGACCTTGGAAGTAAAGTCACTGTAGATCTGCGGGGGACATGAAAGGAAAATAAAAAACAGCATTTTAGCTTGCACATGATTCAATGATAAAATCAGCAGAGCTTCCACTCATTTCAGTTCTACCCTTTCGATTTCGACTTTCAGTGCACTTTCAAGTGCACTTGTAGTGCAAAGTGGATTTGCCTTTCGTAAATAACCCCCATTGTTTAATTCTCTTTAGACATGGGTATGAGAGTTGTGAGGAGCCACTGGAGGAGTCTATTAAGGGATCCATTGCTATATTAAAATCTCCTCCCATGATAATCTTCCCCACAGCAAAGTGAGAAAGGTCTTCCATACAGGACTCCAGGAAGGTAAGCTGAGAAACATTAGGAAGGTATACGTTGGCAAATGTTAAAGCTTGGTCACCAATTTTGCCACGTACAAAACGATATCTGCCCTGAGGGTCAGATATCTGATCCTCCTGTATCCAAGGCAGGGTTTCTAGCAACACAATCGAAAACCCACAAGATTTGGAATTATCTGAACAGCTATGATAAGAAATAGTGTACCATGTATTTTTCAATGAAGGGCATATAGTATAGGTGAAATGTGTTTCAAGAAACACGATATCTGCTTGCATTCGCCAACATTCCCATATTTGTAGGTTAGCAGCACTGGAAGAAGAGAAGGGAAGAAAAAAAAAACAAGCTGGTAGGTCCCTCTCCTCTTTGGTCTGGAGGATGTGGCGCAGATTGTCAAATTTTGTTTTGTCTGACTGTGGTTTTTACTCTTAGCAATAGACCACTTTAAATGAGCTTTGGCCAAGGGAAGACAGTGGCGTTTTTGGATCATGTTCAGATAGTTTCTTCTTTGTATGATAGAGCTCTGACTTGCATTTTTGGATAGCACATCGAACTGTGTTAACAGACAGTGATTTTTTGGAAGTATTCCTGAGCCTATACATTGATATCCGTCACAGAATAATGCCTGTTTTTCATGCAGTAATGCCCAGTCTGAGGACCAGAAGATCACAGGCATCCAAAATTGCATTTCAGCCTTATCTCCTGCGCACAGAGATTTCTTTAGATTCTCTGAATCTTTTGATGATATTATGTACTGTAGATGATGATATATTTGATGATACCACTTACTGAGCTAGCTTTTTGTCACTCCGTTCCAACTTTTCTGAGACGCGTTGACATTTTTTAAATTTCCTTATGTTGAAGAATCATTGTATTCTGTTTTTATGTAGATTTTTCACAGTGTCCCAATTTTTTTGGAAATGGAGTTGTAGAATTCTTGTCACGTTAACCAACACATGCTGACTGCCAAATTTCACCTAGGCATTAAGAACCTTGAGGCATTAAAGGGTTATTGACTGATTAGGGTATAGAGGAGGATATATAGACAGTTTAAGATGGGTGAGTACTGAGAGGTTTTTTTACATTTTATAGGTGTGAGCATGTCTAATTAGCCAGGGGAAAGAGATCTAGAGAATGAGGCTGCCAGAGAGAAATCTTTTAGCTGAACAAAGAGGGTATTAAACCCAAAAACAAAGAAAAAAAATATTAAATTGCAGCTCATCAATTCTTAGATGTGATGGGTACATTAGTATTCTAAGAGCCCTTTCACACTGCCAGCGGGCCACGTTAGCGGTAAAGCGCGCGCAAGTTTTAGCGTCACTTCACCGTCATTTTAGCGTCACTTTTCGGCTGCTAGCGGGGAGCTTTTAACCCCCGCTAGCACCCGAAGAAAGGGTTAAATGTGCCCGAAAAGTGCCACTGCCAAAGCGCTTTGCAGGCGCTTTGCAGGCGCTTCGGCAGCGGTGCCCATTCATTTCAATGGGCAGAGGTGGTGGAGGAACGGTGTATACACCGCTCCAAAGATGCTGCTTGCAGGACTTTTTCTAACGTCCTGCAAGCGCACCGCTTCAGTGTGAAAGCACTCAGGCTTTCACACTGGGGCTGCAGGGGAGGCGTTTTTCAGGTGCTTTACAGGTGCTATTTTTAGCCCTTTAGTGCCTGAAAAACACCTTCGGTGTGAAAGGGGTCTAATTAAAAGTTTTCTTCTTTTAATTTCACCTGGTGATCCAGCCAGAGAGTCTGTTATTTTTCAACTTAGCCTAGCCTTCCAGGAAATTGGACAGTAACACTTTTCGCCTGTGGTGCCATTATTTCTAAATGACTCACCAAATGCAGCTAGCAGATGTACATTTTGTTGCACAAATAAACGTGAAATAAGCTGAAATAGGCCAAAAATATTTTTATTGAGTAATGTAAAAATATATCCACATATAAAGTGTGTCCCATGTGTCTAGTCTACAGCAGTATGTAAAACTGATGTCACTTACATCTGTATAATGCTGTCAGCGCCAAAAGTCTGGCACTCAGAGCATACTTACCAACTGTCTCGAATTTCCCAGGACATTCCCGGGATTTAGACCCTTTTCCCGGATTTAGCCATTCCCGGGAAATGTCCCGGGAAATTCTTATTTCACTGATTTTTTTTTGCCACCGCCGCTAGAGGTCCGTGGCCGGCGGAGACAATGTCTCCACCAGATGCCATTTTCCCGAAGACCAAAACAAACAATTACTGTTTAGTAATGGCCAGGTGGCTGCCAAAAGAATTTGAGCTGTGGCACCGCCCACCTCCCGTCTGTCTGTGACCTGATGTGGGAAGGGGCGGGGGTGGGCGGCGCCGCAGCTCAATTGCTATTGGCAGCCACCCGGCTATTTTGTCCCATTCTGTTTAGTAATGGTGGCGGAGAGAATCTCCACTGCTGAGAATGCCTGATGTAAGGAAAGGGGGGGCTCCATTGGGGAATGCCTGATGTAAGGAAAAGGGGGCTCCATTGGGGGATACCTGATGTAAGGAAAGGGGGGGCTCCATTTGGGGATGCCTGGTGTAAGGACAGGACTCTGCTGGCAATGCCTGATGTAAGGGGGGACTCTGCTACAATGCTTGATGTAAGGGGAGACTCCGCTGGCAATGTCTGATGTAAGGGGGACTCCGCTGCAATGCCTGATGTAAGGGGGGACTCCGCTAGCAATGTCTGATGTAAGGGAGGACTCTGCTGGCAATGCCTGATGTAAGGGAGGACTCTGCTGGCAATGCCTGATGTAAGGGAGGACTCTGCTGGCAATGCCTGATGTAAGGGGGGACTCTGCTGGCAATGTCTGATGTAAGGGAGGACTCTGCTAGCGATGTAAGGGAGGACTCCGCTGGCAATGCCTGATGTAAGGGGGACTCCGCTGGCAATGTCTGATGTAAGGGAGGAATCTGCTGGCAATGCCTGATGTAAGGGCGGACACCGCTGGCAATGTCTGATGTAAGGGGGGACTCCACTGGCAATGTCTGATGTAAGGGGGGACTCTGCTGGAAATGTCTGCTGTAAGGGAGGACTGTACTGGCAATGCCTGATTTAGGGGGGGACTACGCTGGCAATGTCTGATGTAAGGGGGGACTCTGCTGGCAATGTCTGATGTAAGGGAGGAGTCAGCTGGAAATGCTTGATGTAAGGGGGGACTCCGCTGGGGACACCTGATGGCATCTGGTGGCAGGCGACGTGGCAGGTGACACGCTCAGGGCTTCCACTGATTCTGCATTATGGTGAGTTAAATAATTTCATTCTATATTTATTTATTTATTTCAGGTACTTATATAGCGCCGTCAATTTACGCAGCGCTTTACATACACATTTTACATTCACATCAGTCCCTACCCTCAAGGAGCTTACAATCTAAGGTCCCTAACTCACATTCATACATACTAGGGACAATTTAGACAGGATCCAATTAACCTACCAGCATGTCTTTGGAGTGTGGGAGGAAACCGGAGTACCCGGAGGAAACCCACGCAGGCACAGGGAGAACATGCAAACTCCAGGCAGGTAGTGTCGTGGTTGGGATTCGAACCAGCGACCCTTCTTACTGCTAGGCGAGAGTGCTACCACTACACCACTGTGCCGCCCAAATTACAATGTAATTATAGAAATAATGCACTTCAATCATCCTGACACCATAACAACCTTGGTTCCGGGATGATTGAAGCACCAACACCAGGTGTTTGGAGTATCTTTATCTGCTGATTGTTAAACTTTCTGGAATACACATATTTCTACTGTTGTGTAGGATCTGGGCCTGCTGTCCCTCATTCCCTCTTTCTTTCTTTCTCTCTTTTTCTTTCTCTTTCTTTTTATTTCTCTCCCTTTCTTTCTCTCTTTCTTTCTCTCCCTCTTTCTTTCTTTCTCCCTCCATCCCTCATTCATCTCATACCACACCCCTTCCGAGCCATGCCCATTTAAGACATGCCCACTATTCCGCTCAAACCATGCCCATTTTTTGCCACGGCGCACGAAGCACGCCACACTTTTCTGTTACAGTATGCCCCACTTACAAAAGAATGCCACGCCCCCTAATTATAGCAAGGCTCCGCCTACATGCAAAAAAGTGTCCCAAATTTTTTTTTTTGCAATGTTGGCAACTATGCCAGAGTTACAGTTCCTGCTGGAGTACACAAATCACAACAGGGTGCTCACACACCAGTTCTTCCGTTCTTCCATTCAGTAAACAGTGCTCCTTGATTGGAGGTGGAGAGATTGTGATGTTCTACTGCCCTTCTTCCAATTACAAAGTGCCTTGCAATAACAACAGAAGGAATGGAAGACTGAATTGAGGACCTGGAATGTGACTCACTGTCACCCCATTGTAATGTGTGACCCACTGTCATACAAGTTCTCCAGGCAGAACTGAAACTCTCAGAAGTTCAATGCTGACTGCACTGTGTGGGGGTGAGTGAAAGTCAGAGTTGTACAAAGTACAGAGTTGCAACACCGCAGGCCACCATTAGCACACATAGAAAACAACTGTTTTCTATATGCCCCGTTCAGACTGCAATGCTGGTGTGATTCCCGGAGTAGAAAAATGCAGCTTGCATTTTTCTTACTGCATTGGATGTCACTGCACATTGGCACAATGCACCATGCTGCTTTGCAGTGACATGAATGAAGTGTCACTAGGTGACACTTTAAATACATTTTGAAAAAAAAAACATACAAAAAAAAAAACAATCAGTGCAAAGAGCTGAATTGAGCATTGCACTGCTCCATGTTGGAAAACAGGTACTGCACAAGCCTGCATAGTAGCCTAAGGCATACCTCCCAACATTTTGAGATGGGAATGAGGGACACCTACTAGCAAATGTATGTAGGCATAGGACACGCCTCCTGCCACACCCCCTTAAAGGAGAATTAACCCAAAAAAAGGTTCATTAAATCCACAAGGGCTTTTTTTTTACCACTACTATTCCTTTATATTGGCTTTTAAAATTTACAAATGCAGCAATTTAGAATTTGGATGAAAGGTTTAGCACTGGGAAACACTTTTTGAAAGATAAAAAGTGCATTTGATATACAACTATATAGATCAGACCAAAATGAGGGACAAATGAGGAGGAAAGAGGGACAGAGGGACATTGCTCCAAATCAGGGACAGTCCCTCGAAATCAGGGACAGTTGGGAGTTATGGCCTAAGGTGCACATGTCAAAAATAGTTTTTGGCTGGAGTTCAGCTTTAAAAACAGACAATAGATAGGGCAGATATGTTTGGAAGGATGGGTTAGAAATCAGTAAAGAGACAATCAGAGAAGTGGAAGGGTGTATCTACAATATAGGGCCTCATGCACGTGGATGAATTTAGCCATAAAATATGCCTAGGGTAAAATGCACATTTTTTTCACACTCCAAGGAGCTGCAGGTGGGGCATACAGCCATCCATAAAAGTGAATGTCTGTTTGTCCAAGTACTGATGTAAATGCTGATGCTTTTCTCCATTGGCATTTACTTGCTCTTGCATATAAGACACAATTTCCTGTACCCAACACTTCTGTGCATAGTAAAATATACCATGCACAATTGCCTAGGTAAATGCAAATGCACTGACATGATTACAGGGGCATACAGATATTCATATACATGGCTGACTGTACACCCCACCTGCGACTCCCCAGCCATGGGAAAACAAAGTGTTTTTTACATTAGGCATTAGGCCTAAGGCTCCATTCACACCATAGCGTTCCCTTTTGCGGGCGGATTCGCAGAGATTCTGCCTGTGATTCAGAAATGACGCAAATCGCAGGATGTGCTTGCGATCCACGTTACTTTGAATGGCACCAAATCATGGCGCGATTTTGCAGCGATTGTCACCGGACGAAGAACTTCTTTTGGGCGTCCCGCGATTCTGTTTGCACGATTTTACCATGATACGTTGGGCGGCAATCGTGGTAAAATTGCTCTGCGATTTGGTCTCATTCAAAGTAACAGGGATTGCAAGGGCGTCCTGCGTTTTGTGGCATTTCCGAATTGTGGGCAGAATCGCTGCGATTCTGCCCGCAAAATGGAGTGCCATGGTATGAATGAAGCCTAAAGTGTGATAAGTATGAATATATAATGATTGATCATATTATTTGGATAGGTTTACATTTTCATTTTTTTATATAGAGCATTGGATATTGTTTTCAAGGTCTTATAACTTGGGAAGGATTAACCAAAACTTTATTCTACCTGCTGCTTTTGTGTCTAAGTTATCTTTTTATGCAAATACAAAGATTATTTCTACATTGTACATCACTAGATTTTCTATACAAGTGAAGAAGAATCTGTTGTTTTTAGTGTAAATTCATACAGTAATGGTTCAAGGATATTTAAGCTTAAAGCGTTTATTACCCCAATACTTCATATTCCTAATAAGTGCCTGCTGTACCATGTACTTATATGATAAAGTATCCTGTTCTCTTTGTATTGCTTCCTTTGTGTGAAATCCCTGGTGTTTCTGCCAGTCCCTCTGCTTTTCTATTAAAAACTGACCACACTAAGCAGGAGAGCAAAGCTGGTCAGTTCTCTAGCCATGCTGGAAACTCAGTGTACTCTCCCCCAATGATCAGACTTGTCATGACACGCCCCCGCTGTACAGCCAATCACTAGGAAGCCCAGTGTGCTCCTGCTTTTCCTCCCCCAGCTTTTATGCTGCTCAGAATAGAGGGAACGTGATCACTTATAAAAATGGGTAAAAGGGTATTTATAATGTTTTTTTCTTTTTTTTATCTATAGAAAAAAGTTTTGCCTTTCATTTTACTTTAAACAGAATGGGTTGTTTTACAAGGTGATAGTTTACAATCACTTTAAAAGGGCTGCTCTTAAAGGATAGCTGTACAGTATTTATAAAAAATACACTGAACTCTGCAACAAGTCTATTGAACCTATTGTGTATGGCCTTTGCTGCTGTCACTAACACTGGCATAACCTGCCCTCCAGAATTTTTCCAAGCAGTATATTACAGTTAAACATAGGGTTGATGTTGGGCTGGCTTATAGTAAACTGCCATCGTAACACAGACCCAAACGAGCTATGGATATAAATGCTGAACTAGCCTCTCAGTAAGTTAAAGTGGTTGTAACCTTACATTACTATTCACTGCCAGCCCCTTGTTTTTAGCCAGCCATAGCACACAGTGTAATTGTTTGTTGAAAATGAAACGTGTAAATACCTTTTTTCAGATATCTTCAGACAGGTCACGTGACTCGCGGCTGCTCTCCTACTCTGATGTACGTGCAACAGCGGGAGGGGCCGAGATCTCCCTCTGACGTCAGTCGAGGAGGTCACATGATCGCTGTGCTGGCCGCCCGGCCTCTCCCGCTGTAGCACGGAGTCACCGTGACCGGCCTGAAGATTTCTGAAAAAAGGTGTTTAGAAGCTTTGTTTTCAACAATCACTTACACTGTGTTTTATGGCTGGATAAAAGAGAGGGGCTAGAAGTGAATATTTTTTAAGTTTAACTTACTACTAACAGCGGCAGGAGGGGGTGGGGTGGGGGGGGAGAAGGCTCATACACACATACAGGAGCTGACAGGCAGGGAGGAGGCGGAGAGGGGGGAGAGAGGGGAGATGGCGGATGACGGAGTCATGTAAAGTGAACACTGTGTCAGGGCTCAGCAGCCATGATGAACTGTGGTCAGTTTACAGAGGGGAGGGCAGAACCCGGCAGGGTCAGCCACGTATTTTAGATGATACAAGGGGTCAGATTACACAGCACAAGCACTGTGCTGTTATTCATACTTTAAAGGAACAGGATCCATGTATTTTTATTTTTTTAGGGTAACAAATGCTTTAAGGAATTGCAACTAAATGCTCTGCTTGGAGGAAACTAGTATCATTGTTCTCCTGTTGCACAATTTATACTTAGCCGGAAAGACAAGGGGGCAGTGTATACATCCCTGTACACTTGGATGCGCAGATATCGGTATACAGTCGCTGCGTATTTACCCTTAAATCCTTCACTCCCAGGTCATTATCAAGCCATGCAACTAAAATTCAGACGTTTTGGCCATGTTCACAATTCTCCTATATGTGCCACTAGCATCCCCCTGCAGGACCGTTACAAAAAGTCCCAAGTATTCTCAAGTAACCCTAAAAGTATATCATATTAGCATAAATGTAAGGAAACCTTCCTATGGCTGAGATCCAATGCATTAGTGTCTGTGATAATGGAATACTCACTCAGAGGAAAACGTATCCACTTAATCAGGTACTTGTTGGCCCATGGTCAACGTTACTGTCCTGTTCACCCACCCTTGAAAACACGTTTTAGATTGAACCTTTTATTTATTTAACAAGGAAAGCTCTTGTTACGGTCACTGCTGCAGTTTTGCAGCTAGTGTTCATCATAGCCAGTTCTGAAAAGCTATTTTTTTAATATGATACTTCTTGTAACTGCACTATAAATTCTGGACATCTTTTCCTTGCTCCAGCAGTTAAATTGGTAATGCAGAAGGTCTGGCTGAGGACTGATCGTTAATATATGGCAGATATAAGAGATTCAGTGCCAGGGCAATACTGCATCTTTCTAACCTCCAAACATTACAAAAGAGAAGAAGCAGCCAAAGTCTAAGTCAGCAGCCAGAATAGGACGGTCACCTGGTTTTACAACTTGTACTAGCCCTTCCTTTAAGGAAACACACACCACCAAATAAAATGCAAGATTTTCCATCATTTGCAGTGATTTGGCTGAATATGACTTTAAACTGAGAAATTATATTAAAAATACTGATATTAAAATACTAATAGCTAAAGTAGCAATGCAACATGGAAGTAAAATTCAGCAAAAGAGCTATATTACCGCACATTTTCCAATGTCACCTAACATTGCAATTTTTATATTTTTGTATACTTATCATATGTATATTTCACATTTAGAAACTTTAGAAATGAAACACATACATACACCGTAGGGTTTCTTAAAAGGTATTTTGTGCAGAATCTGCTGTAAACCTAGGAAACAAGACCAAAGACTGTGGCTTCCTAGAGCAGTCCATCAAATGCTGAATCTGTCCACTAGGGTCGATACATTGCAGGCTTGTCAGCATAGAGATGTACTCAGAACAAATGAAGCATGCAATAATGTTTGCAACAATAACCCTTACTGAACCAGAAACCAAGGAAAGGAAGAAAGAAACAAACAGAATCTATAATCCAAACCCCCAAGCACAGTAGAACCATATGAGAATATTGCATCAATACTTAGAACTGTCATTTACTACATCTGGCATTTCCTATATATTACAGGATTTAAATGCAGTCATGTTTTTTCTTAATTTTTTTTTAAATATTTTTAATGTTTTTTATGTCATTATTTTAGTGTATACTTAGTGCAAAATTATCATTTCTTCCTGAAAAATGTTATCACAAAGTACATAAATTACTATTTTGTACGGATTGCCACAATTGATGCAATTATATGCTGATTTTGGAAATGAAATTAAAATTAATGCCATTCCTCCCTGAACTTCATATTAAATATTTTTTTTTTTAAAACCACACTTGTAAATGCACAGCATTGCCCCTTTTTTATGTTGGAGAGGGTTTTAGTAAACAGACACAAGCAATGTGTCTGTAGTCATGCCGCACTGACTGCAGAAGGAAACCTGAAACAATAGGTATGAAAACATGCAACAAAAACCTGACATAGAGCTCTAGTATTTAAACCCCTCAACAACAGATCAACAACAAACATTTCTACATTCAGTATTTAACACCCTCTTTCTCCCAGTCTGAGCCCTGCTGTGAAAGGATTATGAAGCTAATAAAAATTCAGATTTGGATACTTATCTCAGCTATATTTTAAATACAGGCATTGATTTTTAAGGGAATACAAAACTGGATTAATTGGTCAACTTTTATGCCTGCTCAGCTGTAATGTATTAATTTAAATTCTACTCTGTACCTTCTCAATCAGCTGAAAGGAGGTTAATCTGTTAATATAAACTGCACCCAAAGGAACATGGATCAACAGGTACAGTATGTGTAACACCTAAACTATGGACCAATAGAAAACACTTTACTCCTTTTCCCTGAATGCTTTTTACTTCACTTGCTTGATTACTTTTTGCCTGTAAATAAACATTATTGTCCCAGTACCTGTTCCATTCCCCCTCTCCCTAACACTTACAAGAGACCTCTCTCAATTGAGCATTGTGCCCATCTGCAGAAGTGCTGGTCTCTCTTCTCACAGGACAGATTGAGAGCAGGTGGACCCATGGGCTCTTGCTGCTGTGAGCCAAATCCGGTGATCAGTGAGTGGGGGACGGGGCTAAGCCATGCTGTGTGTTATGGGGGCACACACAGGAAAGGAGTAGAAAGTGCTGGCAGGGGACCCCAGAAGCATACTGCAACCTCTTTTTTTATTTTAGGAAAAAATTGCCTTTAGAACCACTTTAAATGCCATTTATGTCGGGGGGGGGGCACAAAAAGTAGTTTTACAGACCAGATCTTCCACTCTATGCTGCTAGAGTGGTCCTCATAGCCTCCTTTACCCTATACTCATTTTCTCAATACCTCCTTGGTTGCAGGTCCTCTATGTCACAAATCCAAAGCAGAGCCCATAGACCTAAACAGTGATGGGTTTTAGCCCGCATTCACATTGGGCTGATTTGGCATGCGGTTTGACATGTCAAATTGCATGCCAAATCGGCGGCTATTGTTGGCAATAGCACCGTCCGAATCAGTGTGACGCCGACTTTGTGGTGTTGCACCCATTCCCAAAAGTAGTTCCTGCACTACAGTGGGGCAAAAAAGTATTTAGTCAGCCACCAATTATGCAAGTTTTCCCACTTAAAAAGATGAGAGAGGCCTGTAATTGTCATCATAGGTATACCTCAACTATGAGAGACAAAATGTGGAAACAAATCCAGACAATCACATTGTCTGTTTTTTTAAAGAATTTATTTGCAAATTATGGTGGAAAATAAGTATTTTGTCAATATCAGAAGTTCATCTCAATACTTTGTTATATATCCTTTGTTGGCAATGATAGAGGTCCAACGTTTTCTGTAAGTCTTCACAAGGTTGTCACACACTGTTGCTGGTATGTTGGCCCATTCCTCCATGCAGATCTCCTCTAAAGCAGTGATGTTTTGGGGCTGTTGCTGGTCAACATGGATTTCAACTCCCTCCAAAGGTTTTCTATGAGGTTGAGATCTGGAGACTGGCTAGGTCACTCCAGGACCTTGAAATGCTTCTTACGAAGCCACTCCTTCGTTGCCCGGGCGGCGTGTTTGGGATCATTGTCATGCTGAAAGACCCAGCCACGTTTCATCTTCAATGCCCTTGCTGATGGGAGGAGGTTTGCACTCAAAATCTCACAATACATGGCCCCATTCATTCTTTCATGTACACGGATCAGTCGTTCTGTTCCCTTTGCAGAGAAACAGCCCTAAAGCATGATGTTGCCACCCCCATGCTTCACAGTAGGTATGGTGTTCTTTGGTTGCAACTCAGCATTCTCTCTCCTCCAAACACGACGAGTTGTGTTTCTACCAAACAGTTCTACTTTGGTTTCATCTGACCATATGACATTCTCCCAATTCTCTTCTGGATCATCCAAATGCTCTCTAGCAAACCTCAGATGGGCCCGGACATGTACTTAAGCAGGGGGACACGTCTGGCACTGCGGAATCTGAGTCCCTGGCAGCGTAGTGTGTTACTAATGGTAGCCTTTGTTACGTTGGTCCCAGCTCTCTGCAGGTCATTCACTAGGTCCCCCCGGATTTTTGTTCACCGTTCTTGTGATCATTTTGACCCCACGGGGTGAGATCTTGCGTGGAGCCCCAGATCAAGGGAGATTATCAGTGGTCTTGTATGTCTTCCATTTTCTAATTATTGCTCCCACAGGTGATTTCTTCACACCAAGCTTCTTGCCTATTGCAGATTCAGTCTTCCCAGCCTGGTGCTACAATTTTGTTTCTGGTGTCCTTCGACAGCTCCTTGGTCTTCACCATAGTGGAGTTTGGGGTGTGACTGTTTGAGGTTGTGGACAGGTGTCTTTTATACTGATAACAAGTTTAAACAGGTGCCATTAATATAGGTAATGAGTGGAGGACAGAGGAGCCTCTTAAAGAAGAAGACACAGTTCTGTGAGAGCCAGAAATCTTGCTTGTTTGTAGGTGACCAAGTACTTATTTTCCACCATAATTTGCAAATAAATTCTTTCAAAAATCAGACAATGTGATTGTCTGGATTTGTTTCCACATTTTGTCTCTCATAGTTGAGGAATACCTATGATGACAATTACAGGCCTCTCTCATCTTTTTAAGTGGGAGAACTTGCACAATTGGTGGCTGACTAAATGCTTTTTTGCCCCACTGTACTTTTGGTGACTTCAGGGGCGATTTCAATAGATTTCTGTGCAGGAACCCACACGGATGTCTCTGAAATCGCTCCCGAAGTCAGACTGACATGCGGGTATGCAGCTGATGTACAATTTCTAACCCGCAGTCAGTGTGAACCTGGGTTCAAAGTGATTTTAAAGCCTCCTGTTTTTTTCATTAAAATAATAAACATGTTATATTAACCTGCTTTGTGCAATGGTTTTGCACAGAGCAGCCCCAATCCTCCTCCTCTCAGGTCCACCACTGGCGCTCCTGGCTCCTTCTCCCAGCCAGGTGCCCCCATAGGAAGCCGCTTCCTATGGGGGCACTTGTTTGTGCTCACTCCCAAGCCAAGCAGTTTGTGTCTATTCAGATACGCATCCCAGCTCAGCCCTGCTCCCTGCTCTCTGCTCATTGGTTTTGACTGACAGCAGCGGGATCCAATGGCTCCCGCTGCTGTCAGCCAAGCCTGTGAGAAACAGGGGAGTGGACCAAGAGCGGGCTCAGGTGAGTATTTAGGGGGCTGCACTTAAAAGGTTTTTTAACTTAATGCAGACAATGTATTAAGGTAAAAAGATCTTTTACCTTTACAACCACTTTAAGCTCACATGAGTGGATGCTACCTGGATCAGGTGCTTTTTTTTAAATTGTTTATTTTTACGTTTTTGCAAATCATACAAGGGTTAACATCATTTTTGAGAGTTACAAGGTACACATAAATTGTACAATTAAAGGAATAGCGATGTAGTTAAGCTTTAGACTTGAGTGGGGAAAAGATAATCAAATCCATAAAGAGAAAAACTGAAACATCTTCCTACCCTATCCGAGAAGGAGTTGCAGAGACAACATAAACCTACTGTATAACTCCTCATAAAGAACTGTATAAAAAAGAATAGTATTTAGCAGATAATTGCACAGGCATATGAACACAACTGAGGTTAACTAACTAGATTCATTGCCTGCAGAACCATATATAGAATCGTCCCATGTTGACCATGTTTTAGAAAATTTCTGCTCTGTGCCCTCTACCACAGCCGTCAGATGTTCCATTCTGTGTATGTCAGCCACAGTAGGGAGCAGCTGTGGGAGAGTTGGGGGTGAGGTAGATAACCATAGCCTAGGGATGACACGTTTGGCAGCCAATAAAATATAAGACAACAATCTGCGCAGAGCCTTAGAGACACCAGGGAAAGGGAGACCTAACAAATAGTGCATGGGCGTTAGAGGAACGGGGCCACCAACCAGTGTTTCTAGCAAAGTCTGAACTCGGAGCCAAAATTGGTGAACAGGGGGACATTCCCAAAAAATATGGTAGTGAGAACCTACAGCATTGTTACATCTCCAACATTGTTTTGAGATTGATCGATTGCGGGCGTGCAAAATATCTGGGGTCCTATACCAGTGCATCAGGACTTTGTATGCAGTTTCCTTATGGATCACACATCGAGAAATCCTGGAAGTGTGCTCCCATATGCTCCCCCAGTCCAACAAGGAGATGTCATGCTGCAAGATCTGAGACCATTTCCTCATGTAATAGTGGTTGTTAACCGTCACAGGAACAGCCTCATGCAATATTCTATAGATGGTAGAGATCATTTGGGGCTCATAAGGACCTTCAGCGCATAGGGTCTCAAAGTCTGTTGGCTTCTCCAGAGTCAAAGAAGGGGATCTGGTAGAGAAAAAGTGTCTAATCTGTAAATATGAATGTAAGAGTTTTTGGGGATCTGATGCGTTCTTTGCAAGTCAGAAAAAGTCAATAAATGTCGGGTCGCTGGGTTAACAAAGTGACGTAGTCGGAACATTCCTGCCTGGGTCCATGGTAGCATACGTTTATACGAAAGGCTATCTGGGATGTCTGAGTTGAATAGGATATTTAAGAGTGGTGGGCACTAAGAGGACAGAGAGTAACGCTCAGAACATCTTTTCCATATAGACCAGTGTTTCTCAACTCCAGTCCTCAAGGCGCCCCAACAGGTCATGTTTTCAGGATTTTCCTCAGATGAAAAGGCTGTGGTAATTACTAAGGCAGTGAAACTGATCAAATCACCTGTGCAAAATAATGGAAAGCCTGAAAACATGACCTGTTGGGGCGCCCCGAGGACTGGAGTTGAGAAACACTGATATAGACAATGTGAAGAGCATTGGAGTCAAGCATAATTTCCATAATTGGGGCATATGAAGGGCGGAAGAGGGCCAGAGCATATAGCAAGGGTGGACCGGAGCCAGAAATAATGCCTCCCACATAATTTGGAATAATGCCTCCCACAGGTTGGCGGGGTCGGCGGTTCTCGCCTGGAAAAGTAGGGGGGGATTAGGAGGCCCAGACTTCATCAAATACTATTATGCCTCACACCTGAGAATTCGCGCCTCCTGGACCTCCTGGAAGGCCCCAAATAAGTGGGCGGGGATAGAAATGAGTGTCACGGCCCAGGTGCTTTACCCATATTCTTTTTAGGATCAACTCTTATTGTGTTAGGCAAATTGAAAAGGAAGCACTGGTTATTTCTTGTAATACAAATAATGGCCTGCGTCGATGGGCTTTTGTTCGCAAGTATAAGAGTTCTGCTTTCTTATAAATGTTTTTTGGGACTGAAATACAGTATGTGCTTGAAACAAGTCAGTTGCAGCAGTCAGTGAAGTCTCAGAAGTGCCTAAAAACGGTGTTAAACTACTGTTATGTACATAAACCCATCAACACAAGCAGTAAATCATCCATGTAGCTTAAAAAGCTGCAGCTTGGCATTGCATGCTGTTCCAAAGTTTCAGGTATAAAGATACGCTCAGACTGTTGCTAAATATTGATTCACCTAATAATACTCACCTAGATTGTATGTCGTATACATAATTGTAGTCTACAATTGCATTTTTACTCATCCACAATAAAATTTACAAATTGTCTATGTTTTCTGTGGATAATAATACCTAAATAACTTTGTACTGTGTGCAAATACATGAACAATACCTCAGAGAGTAAAAAAACATTCTACAAAACCTGCCTTACCCCTTTGCCCCAACACCTACCCTACCCCCCACAAATTGCTATATTTTTCTAGATATTACCAGCCCCTTGGCATTCCTTATACGGTATCTCTCCATCTGCTTCTTGATCTGACATTTGTGTGTGCATATTTTGGCTCCAAAGGCTTCTATAGGGCTAATAGACAGCCTCGGACCAAGATATAGGCAAATACAGTGATTTGTGGAGTTATTGGCTGGACCTATTCAGTGGGGTGGTGGCAAAAGGGTACTTTGTGGGAGAGTCTTCTAACCTTTTATTATTAACCTCTCACTTGTATAGTTTATAAATAAACAAAAGAGTATTGTCTTAAAACTGGACATTGAGGTTGACAAAAGGGGATTCTGCAGGACTGATAAATACTAGGGGTGCTAACCCAGGGATGTACAGACAACAAAAAATCCTTACCAGGGGTCACTGTTTCTGAATACACAAATGACACAGTTTATTGGAACATAAACTAAAATACCCTCAGACCTCATCTTTCCCTTACAATAACAAGTCCTTTACTACAATACCATATTTGCTAGTAAATTTTATTACTGTTTTTGATACAAAAACCATATCCTGCATTTTTTTTAATGGGGGAGGGGGCGTGGGTACTTGATTTGACAGGCACCCCCACCCCCTTCACCGTAGCCTTCTGGGACACATCACAGGTTCCAAAAGACCACAGGACCATTCACACAGCACAGTGCGGCTCATGCATGTGCAGTGGGAAGCTGGTTTCCCTTAGTTAAGATGCCAGTGCCTGGACCCGAAGCCAATTAACACCTTCCCGCCCGGCCTATAGCAGATTGATGGCCGGGCAGGGCAGTTGTCCTTCTGAGTGGACGTCATATGATGTCCTCTCAGAAGGCACCACTCGCGTGACTATGCAGAGGCATGATCTGTCACTGGCTCTGTCCAATCACTAATCATTGTACCGACCAATCACAGCAGCTTACATGACAGATGTAAACAATGGATGGCTTCCTTTCATGCCATCCATTGTGTACAAATGTGTTGCTAGCTGTGATTTGTCAATGTGATCACATAGTACAGACAGGGCCAATCACTGCCCACCTGTACCATGTGATTAGCTTTGACCAATCACAGCTAATCACAACAAAACAAACTGAATGAATCAGTTTCATTCAGTAGAATGCTTGCTTATAGCAATGTAATTCACTGCTATAAGCAATCATAATATGTAAAAAAAAAAAAAAATTCTGATCACTTCCCCAGAGTAGTACAATGTAACTATGATAACATTATTATATTACTCTGGGTAGAGTGTGTTGAAAAAAAATCATCAAAAAAAAAAAAAAAGCAAAATAAATGTAATAAAAAATATTTTAACAAATGATCAAATGATTAATTAACTATATGATGATGCTGTACTGCACTGGTGGCAGTATGTAAAAAAGAAATAGTGAAAATGTTTTTTTTATTTAATTTTTCAAAAAATTATGACAAAAAATTACAACATCCAAAGACTTGACATGCCTCTTACTAAATACTTTGGAGTATATAAGATTGTGAAGTGGATGTGGCGCTGCTTGTTTTTGGTGTGGACATAGTGGTGTGTGCCCCTTTAAATACACCTGGAGTTGATGTGCTAATAAAGTGACAAATCTCTGCTCAACATATTAAATGTGCAAATAAGCAAATGCATAAGATAAATTTGAAAACAAATAAATATTTGTGTCAACTTGCAATATGTAAATACACCTAATACCGTATTGCAAATAAATGTATAAACTGTGCAATCAATCAAAATATATCTCTACGCAAACACATAATATAAATGCGAAATGAAGTGAAAAGTGCTGTATCTAAAGTGGTTCCTTGACATCCGTGATAAAAAACAGGAAAAAATGGCATGTGCTATTAAACAATATACTATGTAAGTCCATAATATAATATTATTGGGAGCATTTAGTGCAATTTGAGGTCGATCAAAAACCACACACAAACATTAATTCATATGTGACAGAGTCCAAAAAAAGTCCTTAAGATAGATGTGGTGCTCCATGACCCCTGCACCACGCAGCTCCCCTGTCTGTCAGTCTCAGTGCGTGTCATCCCGGGTCTCATCGTGGCTATCAACACCAGGAAGTGGTGAGAATGACATGCGTTGTGCAGCACAGACTTAACGTTTACACTGCTGATTTTATCTGATGTTCTTGTAAGCATATTTTTACCATTTATTGGTGTGTTCCCAAATAAAATAGTATTACGCTATGTGAATTCCCCCTTTCTTTCTTTGCATGGTGTACTTTGTGAGCAACCTTAAGAAATAATTGTGATATATACAAGGGAAGGAGCCTATCCTACAGTATAAGGAGACACCAGGTTTTAATCTTTATTATTGGTGCTGGCTCATGAAGGATTTGATTCCAGGATAGCAGTCCACTCAATAGTGTTTGGAGATAACTAGGCGTTTTATAGCTCCTTTGTGGTATGTGCATTACCAACGGGAACCACTTGAGCATGAGGTTTCTTTGGTGATGGTATACAGGCTTTGAGGCTTCCCTACGATTCTGAGGGGTCATGGAGCACCACATTTATCTTAAGGACTTTTTTGGACTCTGTCACATATGAACTAATGTTTGTGTGTGGATTTTGATCGACCTCCAATTGCACTAAATACTCCTAGTTATTTTTCTAGCGCTGTTAATGCTGGGATGATCATTTCATATTCTATCTTTGCATCTTTATCATTTGTTTTTATCTATATAATAGTTGCTATAGTGCATCCATTTTATCTATCCGTTTGAGCACTGGGATCAGCAATACGTAGTGTTACTGATACTTTTGATTATAATATTATTGGGATTCATAAATCTTGTGGTGTGCCAGTGTCTCCATGCGTGCTCCCCCTCTCTCTCCTCACTTACCAAAAGCTTTTCCCCTTTAAGGGGTATATCAGCATTAGGGATGAGCCGAACACCCCCCTGTTCGGTTCGCACTAGAACATGCGAAAAGGAAAAAAGTTCGTTCGAACACGCGAACAACGTTAAAGTCTATGGGACACGAACATAAATAATCAAAAGTGCTAATTTTAAAGGCTTAAATGCAAGTTATTGTCATAAAAAGTGTTTGGGGACCTGGGTCCTGCCCCAGGGGACATGGATCAATGCAAAAAAAACTTTTAAAAACGGCTGTTTTTTCAGGAGCAGTGATTTTAATAATGCTTAAAGTCAAACAATAAAAGTGTAATATCCCTTTAAATTTTGTAGCTGGGGGGTGTCTATAGTATGCCTGTAAAGGGGCGCATGTTTCCCGTGTTTAGAACAGTCTGACAGCAAAATGACATTTCAAAGGAAAAAAGTCATTTAAAACTACTCGCGGCTATTGCATTGCCAGTCCGACAATACACATAGACGTTCATTGATAAAAACTGCATGGGAATTCCCCACGGGGGAACCCCTAACCTAACCCTAACCGTAGGGGTCCCCCTAAATTCCATACCAGGCCCTTCAGGTCTGGTATCTATATTAAGGGGAACCCCGGGCAAAATTAAAAAAAAAAATGACATGGGGGTCCCCCTAAATTCCATACCAGACCCTTCAGGTCTGGTATAGATTTTAAGGGGAACCCCACGCCAAAATTAAAAAAAAATGGCATGTGGGTCCCCCCAAAAATCCATACCAGACCCTTATTAGAGCACGCAACCTGGCAGGCCGCAAGAAAAGAGGGGGGGACGAGAGAGAGCGGCCCCCCTCCTGAACCGTACCAGGCCACATGCCCTCAACATTGGGAGGGTGTTAAAAATGACAAGAGACAGTTTTTGACAATTCCTTTATTTAAATGCTTCTTCTTTCTTCTTTCTTCATCTTCTTCTCTTCTTCTTCAGAGAACGCTTGGAAATTATGAATAAGGACATTATAGTCAAGAAACAGATTAAATTTGGGAAGGACAAAGCTGCCTTCACTGAGGGCCTGGCCTACCGCTGGCCTGGTAGAGGCCGGGGTAGACGAGGCCCTCCTCGCACCAACAATAGAAATTTTACTACTGATATTGAATCGGATTCATCATTATCTTCCACGGTATCTTCCCTAAATATCACTCAACCTAACACTTCATCTGCACTCAATTCCTCACGTAAGAGACTTCGTTTTGGGGGCAACACCCCACCCACGAACCCTAAAAAAGATAAGAAAGGCCCAAAAGGCCCTAGATCCACTCAGGCACCCCTTACACAAACTTCACACGATACTAATACCCCCTTGGAAGGGGCAACTGGTCACTCCACACTGCACGGCACAATTCCCAAAATCTTAAATTCCGCTTTAATGACAAATAAATATACGAAAATCAATGAGGATGCTATTTTTTTAGACCTGAAAAAACAACAGAGCAATCTAGATGCTTACGTCTTAAAACCCCCACTGTCCCAGTAGTACCCTCCCCTCCACACCACACTGACCGTAATGTCATAAACCTCACTCCCTACACACTCAATAGCGAGGAAATCTCGTTTCTACAATTAGGTCTGGGTTTCTGTCCTCTTGATGCACTGAAGGTCACTGAAACAATTAAGGACTTGTACCTGTTTGCACGCAACTTAACTTTCAGGTTTATCTATGACAAGGATCGCATCAATTTGGGACTGGAGCGTGAGCTCGCGGAGCGTACCAAAGGTTTCTCTATGGAGGAATTTAGGGCGCTCCGCGACCTGATGTTCCTGTTTGATGAGGGTGATACTGGAGACCCCGCAGCCCCACAGGATGGCGGGGATCCTGACGACATCCCCTCAAATGAACTTGTAGCAGGGACAGCTCCATTCGCTCTCCCCGCACCTAACATGCCTGGTCCTTCGGTTACCCCCGGACCAACTCCTTTACCCAAGCCCTTTTGTCTACGATCCCGCAGGTTTCCCGATCTGAACACTTGCCCTGAGATATGGGCTTTTCTTCGAGCTACAATCAGTGACCTCAAGAAACAGAAATGGCCTGACTTCCCCTCAAATCTTGACCCTAGTCAAACTCGAGCCCTTCGGTCCCTTCATCAACGCTCTGATGTCGGGATTAAACAATCAGATAAGGGTGGGAATACTGTCCTTATGACCAACTACCAATACCAATCTATGTGCCTTGCTATTCTCAACAACAAACATTGGTATAGACCTATCTCCACTACACATGTATCGTCCTTTGCACAGGAACTCAGGGCTCTTTGCACTGAGGCCTACCTTTCAGGCCTCATTGACAAAGACACCTTGGAGTTCCTGGTCCCCAAATTTCCCCGTACCCCCACCTTTTACTCCTTACCCAAGACCCATAAAGATGCGCATTTCCCCCCGGGAAGACCTATAGTGTCGGGGATAGGCTCTTTAACAGACAACGCGAGTAAATTTGTTGACGCTTTTTTTAATGCCCCATGTCCGCAGCCTCCCGTCCTATATCAGAGACACCACCGACCTGTTGCAACACCTTGAAGGAATCCAGATCCCTCCGGATGCCCTGCTCGTGGCTGTTGATATTGAGGCCCTCTACTCCAGCATCCCCCACGAGCAGGGCGTACGGACGGCTGGATCCTTCCTAGCTGAACAAGATACAACGACTTGACCTTTGAACCAATTTGTACTGACGCTACTGTGTTTCATTTTGACCAAGAATTATTTTACCTTTAATGATCAATTATTTTTACAAATACAGGGTGTTGCAATGGGGACGTCATGCGCCCCAGCTTATGCAAACTTATATCTAGGCGGCTGGGAGCGACATATCCATGCTCATGACCAATACACGGAGTTTCTAAACGATATCCTCCTATGGTATCATTTTATTGATGACCTATTCATGGTATGGTCGGGTCCTAGGGACAAACTTTTACAATTTCTACGTTAACTTGACAACAACGACCTAAACCTCAAATTCACTTTCAAAATCGAGACTGAGCAAATCCCCTTCCTAGATCTACTAATCATCAAACAACCGGATGGGACTCTGGGCACTGACCTCTACAGAAAACCCACTGCTGGGAATACTTTGTTGTTCGCTACCAGTGCTCACCCAAACTCCCTGGTACAGAGCATACCCTATGCCCAATACCTACGCCTACGCAGGAACTGCACACACGACAGCGACTTTAAACGCCAGGCCAAAGCATTGCGCGAACGCCTCTTACGAAGGGGCTACTCCTCTACCAATCTGCGCAAAGCGTATAATAAGTCCTTGTCACGTTCACGGACTTCTTTACTCTTTAATGATAAGAAACCATCTCCCCCCACAGAAACAGTAAGATTCATTACGACCTATTCTGCACACCATAACGTACTTCGTAATATTCTAGCCAAACATTGGCACCTCTTGACTGAACATCACACACTAACTAAATACATTAGACACACACCGGAAGTGGTCTTCCGTAGAGCACGATCACTACTTGATCAACTAACCGCCAGTCATTATAATCCCATTAAACCTGTGAGGAGTGGCCCCAATGGCACATTTCAATGTGGGGAATGCCCCCGGTGCCCTTGGGTCCACGAGAGTAGAACCGTGGTCCTACCCAATGGGGAAATTTTGGTTCCACGGACTTTCGCCAACTGTGGTACAAAGGGGGTTATTTATCTCATGAACTGTGTATGCAAAGCTTTCTATGTGGGCAAAACCATTCGGGAACTTAGACAGAGAATCGGTGACCACCTCTACGACTCAGAAAATGGCAAATTAACTACCATCGGCCGACACATCGGCCTATACCATAGATTCGATAACTCCGTGGCCAAATTTCTGGTACTGGAGGTGGTTCAACCCAGTCCCAGGGGTGGCGATTGGGATCGCTCGATACTACAAAGGGAATCCCTGTGGATCGAGCGACTCAACACCACCACCCCTCCCGGCTTAAATGAGTCAGTGTCCTATAGGGCCTTCTTATGAGGTCTTGTTCTATACTTCCTCTCTCCTCCTTCCCCTCCCCCCTTTCTTCCCTCCCCCCCTTTCCCCCCCCCCCTCCCCCTTTTCTTTCCCCCCCTTTCCTTTCCCTTCCCCTCTTTTCCAACCCCCTGTCTCCTCCTCCCCTCCTCCTCCTCTCCCCTCCCCTTTCTCCCCCCCTCCCCCCCCCTCCTTTTCTCCTCTCCTTACTCATTACCTCTATTTTGCCCTCCCTCCCTCCCCCTCCTCCCCCCTTCCACCAATCCTCCCTCTCCCCATTTTCGTTCCCCCCCCCTCTCCCTATCCCCTGTTTTTCCCCCTTTCCCCCCTCCCCCTCCTTCCCCCCCCCTCTCTTTCCTTCCCTCTCTCCTTTTTTCCTTCTTTCTCCTGTACCCTGTCACCATTAGGTTCTATTATCAGGTATCTTGCCTCTCCTGCTTAAGGTTTACCCCTAAATGTTGTGGTTAGCTGATACCCCTATGTTTATACTTAGAATCAATGCACTGTGTTTTCTTTATTTTACCATGTTTTACAATGTTGTTATTTGTATTGCTGTTCAAGGATAATCTCTCTCTCCCCCCCGTTATCAGACTCTGGTGGTTGGTTCCGCCTCGATCCTTCTCCTTGCGGCGGACACATGCTCGCCCTGGCAGCCTCTGGACTGCTTGCGTCTCCACGTCTGGGAATGCGATTCCCTTTGACGGGAGCGTGCGCTTGCGCAGTAGCACCTATTGTGCACCTGCGCAGTGCGGTCGAGCAGACCCGGTGACGTCAGGGACCGCCTTGTCACGTCGTCCCTGACTTCCGGGTTGGGGTGCTCTTATAGCAGCCGGACTCGGCCGCTATGCGAGCCTACAGCCTCCTGACGCCGCGCCAGTTGAAACCGATCATTTTTCACTTCCCCCCCCCCCTCCTGCTCTCAGTCAGGTTCCCCTCTTGTATTGTGTGTCTCCTGATTCATATCAAACTTATTCAATACAGCTTTTCTATGCAACTCCACCTGCAGCGTTCCTATATATTTGTTTATTGCTATCTTAGAATCCTGTCTCCTTTATCAAGGACCAATACCCCCTAATCTGATACTGTTCTGTGTTCATCACCAATCCACACTAACCATATTCTGGTAAACTTTAACCCCAGTTTGCTACCTTTACTACTCCCCCTTGTTTGGGGGTAAACACTCCCCCCCCCTTTTAAAATTGTGGATTGTAACTTTGATGAACCTTGATTGCAGCTGCTGTGGTGACTTTCTCCCTCTACACACATCAATGGTTCCAGCTCTGGGGGGTTCTCATTGCTAACTCAACAGCGTCTGGTCTTGTCAACCTTCCATGATATGATCCTCTATGTTGTGTCCTCGTTTAATTCAACTCATGCGCTTTTCAACTAATTAATGCTCTAGGGGTAAGTGTCAGCTCTAAATACCTGTGTGCAGCCCTTTTCAATCCTGATCTGGTTTCTACACAGATGGAAGGATTGGGTTTCGGTTCTTCACTGACCCTCACGGTTCCCCTCTTCCTTCCCCTCCCCCCCCCTTTCCTCCCCTCCCTCCCCTTTCCCCCCCCCCCTCCGCCCCCCCCCCCCCGCCCCCTCCCCCTTTCCTTTTCCACTCATACCCACTTTTCCCATCCCCTTGGTATTTCCCCTTCATCACTATCTTATGTATTAATCCTTTCTAACTTTTCTTGCACACTGGTTTTTAAATCACTGAGCTATCACTGGTACCCCTATATTTCACTTCCTTTTTATCCCTCGGTCTAGTGACCTATATAAATTAACCATTTAAAACCAAATTTTATTCACCAGAGGCTGTTTGCTATCCCCTGTGTTCGCCGCAGGGGGAATTTTATGGGGCTGTACATACCCACAGAGAAGTTCTGAACGGGTGAGCTTATCCTTACTGTATTTAATTTGTATGTAATTGTTTATTGCATTATGTAATGATTTTGCTGCAACCATGAAATTTCCATGTATCTGTGGACTTGTTTGTATTCATTACAATTTTTTCTATGCTGCATTATAGACTTTGCTCTCCTGAGGAAGCGGTGAATACCGCGAAACCGGTCGAGAATTCAAGTTATATATGTACCCCCTGTTATTATTGGGTGTAATCCGTATGGTTGTATAGATTGCTTTTGCTTTAAACTACAACTGTATGTGACACTGTAATAATTTTTTTAAATTGTTTTCTATTAAAATACAATTTTTTATCATATTACTATTTCCTTCTTTACCTTTCTTACTAAATATTTAGCTATACTCAGTACCGTAATAGTCCCCCCTTGCTTTCCCCTGTGTGAGGGGTTGGGATATCGGCCGACAGAAGCAGCAAACTGCAGCCGTTCCTCACCCCCTGCCTCTCTTTGTATTAGACATTTGGGATGATGGTACTTTTATTTGGTAATTAAATTTTTCTAATGTAGGCGCTCTTCCTTATCGTATTCTTCTATTCTTCATTTTCTTCTCCGGGCCGCTCTGCATCCATGCTGGCATGGAGGGAGGCTCCCGCTGTGTGACGGCGTCTCCTCTTCTGACGGTTCTTAAATAACGGGGGGCAGGGCCACCGGGAAGTCCCGCCCCCGTTATTTAAGAACCGTCAGAAGAGGAGACGCCGTCACACAGCGGGAGCCTCCCTCCATGCCAGCATGGATGCGGAGAGGCCCGGAGAAGAAAATGAAGAAGAGAAGAAGATGAAGAAGAAGATGAAGAAGAGAAGAAGATGAAGAGAAGAGCGGGAGCCTCCCCCCATGCCATGGGTGCGGAGCAGCCCAAGGAGAAGAAGATAGAAGACGCCGTGGAGGAAATGCTGGACGAGAACGCCGGAGGAAGAACCAGAAGAGCCAGAAGAACCAGAAGAAGAAGAAGAAGATGAAGGAAGATAGAAGAAAGAAGAAGGAAGAAGCATTTAAATAAAGGAATTGTCAAAAACTGTCTCTTGTCATTTTTAACATTTTTGACAGTTTTTTAGTGAAATGGTGTACCCCCTTACTATTTCACACAGGGGGGGCCCCGGATCTGGGGGTCCCCTTGTTAAAGGGGGCTTCCAGATTCCGATAAGCCCCCCGCCCGCAGACCCCCACAACCACTGGCCTGGTACGGTTCAGGAGGGGGGGGCGCTCTCTCGTCCCCCCCTCTTTTCCTGCGGCCTGCCAGGTTGCGTGCTTTTTTAAATTTTGGCGCGGGGTTCCCCTGAAGGGCCTGGTATGGAAATTAGGGGGATCCCCACGTCATATTTTTTTTAAATTTTGGTTCGGGGTTCCCCTGTGGGGAATTCCCATGCCGTTTTTATCAATGAACTTCTATGCGTATAGTCGGACCGGCAATGCAATAGCCGCGAGTAGTTTTAAATGACTTTTTTCCTTTGAAATGTCATTTTGCTGTCAGACTGTTCTAAACACGGGAAACATGCGCCCCTTTACAGGCATACTATAGACACCCCCCCAGCTACGAAATTTAAAGGGATATTACACTTTTATTGTTTGACTTTAAGCATTATTAAAATCACTGCTCCTGAAAAAACGGCCGTTTTTAAAACTTTTTTTTGCATTGATCCACGTCCCCTGGGGCAGGACCCAGGTCCTCAAACACTTTTTATGACAATAACTTGCATATAAGTCTTTAAAATTAGCACTTTTGATTTCTCCCATAGACTTTTAAAGAGTGTTCCGCGGCATTCGAATTTGCCGCGAACACCCCAAATTGTTCGCTGTTCGGCGAACTTGCGAACAGCCAATGTTCGAGTTGAACATGAGTTCGACTCGAACTCGAAGCTCATCCCAAATCAGCATTCACAACACTCTGTGGCTGTATACAGGATCCAGATCCAAAGCTGTCTCTCTCTCTCCTCCTTAATTTGTCTGCCCATTCAGCTTACTCACATGCAGAGACAACAACAAACGAGCCCCATAGTGTAAATCCACTTTACCATTTATTACAAAGCATTATTGAAATGCATTTATATTATTTAAAAAGTCATTCAGCATAAAAGTCAGCAAGTCTGGGACGCAAATGAACTTCACAGACTCAAACTGAAATTTAAATAATGTAAGTGCATTTCAATACATGCTTTGTAATAAATGGTAAAGCAGATTCACACTATGGGGCTTGTTTGTTGCTGTCTCTGCATGTGAGTGAGCTGGATGGGCAGAAAAAATAAAGAAGGAGAGAGAGACACAGCCTTGAATCTGGATCCTGTATACAGCCACAGAGTGCTGTGTATGCTGATATACCCCTTAAAGGGGAAAAGCTTCTGGTGAATGAGGAGAGAGAGGGGGAACACGTGTGGAGACACCGGCACATTGCAAGATTTATGAATCCAAATACCATATATACTCGAGTATAAGCCGAGTTTTTCAGCACATTTTTTTGTGCTGAAAGTGCCCCCCTCAGTTTATACTCAAGTCACTGTGCCCAGCTTCATAACCTGATTAGCCATGTCATGCTCAGACAGCAGCCGACCAGTGTTCAATAGCCGCGCCTCCTCCTTGTTCTCGCCCGTGATAGGGGAACACTCAGTTTCCCAGCAAGTCAGTGTTCAGTGTTCCGCCTATGACGGACGTCCTCTCATCCTCATCCCATGGATGAGGACGAGAGGATGTCTGTGATAGGCGGAACACTGACTGCTGGAAAACTGAGTGTTCCACCTAACACAGACGAGGACGGGGAGGAGGTGTGGCTTTTTAACACTGGATGGCCGCTGTCCGACTGCATGACACGGTTGATTGGGTAGGCAGATTGGTAGCCCTCCCGTACCGGGCCCGCGCAACAGAGGGGCCCGGCAGTAAGACTGTACATAAGGGTTGCTGCTATCCCCATTTAATAGAGGATCGTCCCGTCCTCCTATCCCTCCCACATAGTTCACTAGCAGGCCGTGAACAGAGGAAGTTTTCTTTTGTGAGATCGTCTGAGCTATCACTGCACTGGCATCCCCGGCATCCCTTCAGATGAGAAAAATCATCAGACAAGAAAAGTGAGAAGGCGGCGATTCTTCTACAGGATTCCATATGGATCAAGCAGCCAGGTAAGGAGCACCAGTCCCCCCTTCCCCCACTGACTGGCAGTGCCTCCAACCTGCCCCCATTAGGCACCAGGACCCCTATCTCCCCTCACTAGGCACCCTCATCTCCCCTCACTAAGCACCCCCATCTCCCCTCACTAAGCACTTGAGCCTCCTATCTCTTCCCACTAGGCACACTGAGGCATACACTGAGGCATGCAATGGACACAGTTAGGCATGCAATGGACACAGTTAAGCATGCAATGGACACAGTGAAGCTCACCCTCGGCTTATACTCGAGTCAATACGTTTTCCCAGTTTTTTTGTGGTAAAAGTAGGTGCCTCGGCTTATATTCGGATTGACTTATACTCGAGTATATACAGTAATAATATATTATGGACTTATATATTGTTTCATAGCAAGTGTCACTTATTAGCACGTCAACTTCAGGTGTATTTAAAGGGGCACACACCACTGTGTCCACACCAAAAACAAGCAGTGCCACATCCACTTCACAATCTTATATATTTTTTGCTATGACTCTACTATGGCAGTAGTCTCAGTGGAGGCAGCAGCTTAAGGTATATTTTATTTTATTTTTACATTCAGTCCACAGTGCGGAACATCCTTTCTTTGTTTAAATACCTTGGACTGTCTACTTTCCAAAGAGGGGCCATTTGGGTGATATTTGTACTGTCCTGACATTTTTGGGCCTCAAGAAATAAGATAGGCCGTCAGTACATCAGGATTGATCAATTTTAAGATGTTTACCATAGTTTGTGGACTCTATAACTTTCCTACAGGCTAAAAAATATACACTGATTTGGGTTATTTTCACTAAAGAAATGTAGCAGAATACATTTTGGTCTAAATTTATGAAGAACAATTATTTATTTGCAAAATTTTATAACAGAAACAAAAAAAAACACCTTTTTTTATTCAAAATTTTCAGTCTTTTTTAGTTTATTTATCAAAAAATAGAAAACCTAGTGGTGATTAAATACCACCAAAAGAAATCTCTATTTGTGTAAACAAAATGATAAAAATCTAGTTCAGGTACAGTGTTGCATGAACGCGCAATTGTCATTCAAATTGTGACAGCGCTGAAAGTTGAAAATTGGCCTGGGCAGGAAAGAGGTAAAATTCCCCGGTATTGAAGTGGTTAAAGAATCGGCTCGGGTGAGGACAGCACTGGATCCCTGGACAGGTAAGTGTCCTTATAGTGATTTTTTGGGAGGAGACTGAAGCTCCTTTTTCCTTGTCAAAAGAAGTTTATTGAGTATACAATGTTATAAAGATACATAAAGTAAGTTTACAAGGATCTATAAAGTAAGCTCATTGTTTTACAGTAGGGTTTATATAGGTAAATATCATGAAATTTCAAATATTAAACATTGGGTTCACGTAAATCTAAATTAAAGATATATATCATTTCCTTAGTTACTTTTGTAGGTATTTAAATGATTTATACCTACTATACATATTGTTTACAAGTAGAGTGTATATAGGTCAAATAAATTCTGATAATGAGCTTTAATCGTAAGGTGGAGAAAAGGAAAGAGAAAGAAGAAAAAGGGTTGAAAGGTAGAGGTATGGTCCACAAGGTTGTCCCGCTCGTCAGTTTATTATTCTTTTTAGTTCTCTTTGAAGCCTTAGAATGGGTGTCTCTGTAAGTCATTTAATCTGTTACCATGGCAACAGGACAGAGTCATTGAAGTTTGACAGGAACTGTTGTTTTATCCAAGGATGCCAAAGTTTTTCAAATTTTGGAATTTGATTTTGATCGATGGCTACCATCTTAGCATGGGACATTGTATTATTCATTCTGTGAATTGTTTTTGCTAGTACCAATGTAGGAGATTTCCATGCCTTGGCCACTGTTTGTTTTGCAGCCGTTATTAGTTGGATCATAAGTTTGAATTGAGAGAGTGTTAACCATTCCGGTTTTAGATTAAGTAAAGTTAAATATGGATCTGGTTGTATTATTTTTTTAAATATTTTAGATGCAATCACGAAGACTTCCTTCCAGAAGGTTTGGATTACTGGGCACGTCCACCATATGTGTAAATATGTGCCTATTTCTGGGCATCCTCGAAAACAAAGAGCTGAGGTATTAGGTGAATATTTTGCCACTCTGGCGGGTACAAGGTACCAGCGAGTTAGGACTTTATAATTTGTCTCCAGTGCTAAGATGTTGGGTGAAGATGACTTAGATGTGAGCCATATGTTAGACCAGTCCGTGTCTTCTAAAGTTCGTCCCAGGTCCTCCTCCCACCTCTGAACTTAAGAGGGTCTATTAAGATTTGCTACTCCATATAATTGATTATAAAGTGATGAAATTGTATCTTTAGCAAATGGATCTTTTGTACAGATTGATTCAAAAATGGATAATTGGGATAATGGTGTATCCCCCTTTAGGAATGGTGTATAGAAATTTTTGATTTGGAGATATCTAAATATCTCAGAGTTTGGTAGAACATATTTTTCTCTAAGCGATGGGAATGAAAGGAATGATTTAGATGCTATGAAGTCATTTAGTGTCTGAATGCCTGATGTTGTCCAAGCTTTAAAAGAATTTGGGTAGATCCATGCCGGATAAAAGGCCGGATTTCTGATAAAAGAAAGGAGAGGATTGTGTGGAGATTGTAACTGATATTTGGTTTTTAGTTTATCCCAGAGAGATAAGAAGTGTTTAGTTATGGGATTATGAATTTTAAAGCGGTCTTTAGGATCAAGCCATAATAAATTTGATATTAATAGAGGGTCATTTTCTGAAGCCTCTATAAATACCCATAATGGGATTTCCTGTTTTGCATGGTATTTGGACAGACTGGCCAAATGTGCTGCTCTGTAGTAGTTAGTAAAATTAGGGTATCCCAGGCCTCCTTTATTTTTGGGAAGATGTAGTGTGTGTATAGGTATACGTGGTTTAGAAGAGCCCCATATAAACGAAGTTGCTCTTTTTTGTACTATTCTCAAAAAATAGGAAGGAATTGGAATAGGGAGGACTCTGAATAGATAAAGCAATTTGGGTAGAATAGTCATTTTGATTGCATTAATCTTCCCTATCCAGGATAAAGGAAGTTGCGACCATTGTTTTATTAGATTTGTGATCTGTCTTAATACAGGAGGATAATTGGTTGAGAATAAGTCAGAATGAGATGCTGTTAAATGAATTCCAAGATATGGGATTGATTTTTCTGCCCATGTGAATGGGAGTGCAGCCCTAGCCGGGATCAATTCCATGTTTGTGAGTGAAATATTAAGCACTAGGCATTTCTTAGGATTAATTATAAGGCCGGATAGGGCTGCAAATCCATCAAGAGCTGGTATTAAGTTAGGACCAGAGACCTGTGGTGATGATAGAAAAAGTAATATATCGTCTGCAAATATACATAATTTGTGTGTAATACCTCCTACTTCAATGCCAGTTATAGTTTTGTTTGTTCTGATGTATTGGGCCATGGGTTCGAGTATAAGGGCAAATAATAAGGGAGATAATGGGCAACCCTGTCGGGTACCTCTTTCGATATTAAAGGCTTCAGATTTGTATCCAGCATATTTTATATAGGCTTTGGGTTTATTATATAATGCTTTGATCCATGTTAAAAAGTGGGGTCCAAAACCCCATTTTTGTAATGAATATTGCATATATTGCCAGGATACTGTGTCAAATGCCCTCTTAATATCGAGAGATAGAAAACATAAAGGGATTTTCCGTTTTTTAGCAATATGTGCCAATAGCACTGCCCTGCGTATATTATCGCCTGCCTGTCTATTTGGCATGAAGCCTACTTGATCTCTATGTATTAATTTTCCTATAATGCTATTGAGGCGTTTTGCTATTATTTTTGCTAATAATTTAATATCGAGGTTTAACAGAGAGATAGGCCGGTAATTCACACAGGAAGTATCATCAGAAAGGGGTTTTGGGATCATACAAACAATTGCCATTAGTGTTTCTTGCCGAAAAGAATGTCCATCTAGAAGTTTGTTAAAAGTTTCAGTGAGAATGGGAGAGAGTATTTCTGAGAATGTTTTATAGTATAAAGCCGAGTAGCCGTCTGGGCCTGGTCTTTTGTTAAGTTTTAGGTCTTTTATGGCGTTAGCAACTTCATCTATAGTTATAGGCTCATCCAAACTGCTTTTTTGATTCTGAGATAACTCAGGTAAGGTTATTTTTGAGAAGAAGGATTCAGCCTCTGTAGGATTAAATTCATTGTTAGTCTTGTATAAAGTTGCGAGATGTGAGTGAAATTTATGGACTATTTTAACTGGATTACAAGTGTAAACATTTTTTGATAATTTCAAACGTATTGGTTTGAAAGATTTGTTAGTTGAATTTAATGCCCGAGCCAAATATGTACCTGGTTTGTTTGTATTCATGTAGAAATTGTGTTTGGAGCGTTTGAGGGATTTATCAACTGACTCAGTGAGAAATAGATCGTATTCCAATCTAGATTTTTCCAGATGAGATTTTGTACTCTGAGATGGATTATCTTGAAATGATATGTAGGCTGCATTAAAATTGAGTTCTAGTTTTTTTGCTAGATTTTTGCGTTCCCGTTTAAATAGTGCCATTTGTCTTTGTATTGTACCACGCAAGACAGGCTTATGAGCTTCCCACAGTGTTATTGGGGAGATGTCTGTTGTATTATTAATTGATATGTATTCCTTTAAAGCTTGTTCAATGGCCATCTGATGTAGTGGGTGTTTGAGCATTATGTCCGGTAAGTACCACGTTGGGTCATGCGCTTTTGGTATGGCTGAGGCTATAGTAGTGTATACTGCATTATGGTCAGACCACGGAATCGGAATTATATCTGATGCAATAATTTCTGGTATCATTCCTATTGTTAGAAAAATATGATCTATTCTGGTGAAGGTTTGATGAGGGTGCGAGAAATAAGTGAATTTCTTTTTCATTGGGTTACTTTCTCTCCATGAATCTACCAGATTGTATTTGGAAAGAAGTTGAGAAAAAGGTAATCTAGAGGTTATTTTGGATGGTGTAAAAGGTGATTTATCTAGAAATGGGAGGAGGACCTGGTTCGAATCCCCACACATTATCACTGTTCCTATTTTGTGTGTATTAATCACTTGTAATATATGTGAGAGGAATGGTGTAGGTTGTTTGTTAGGAGCGTAGTAGGAAATCACCGTGATTGCTGTATCCATTATATAACCCATGAGTATCAGGTATCTACCTTCTGGGTCTTTAATTTCTGATGATAAGGTGAATGGTGTGGATCGGTGAAATGCAATTAGAGTTCCCCTTTGCTTGGTACAGGCAGAAGCTGTGTAAATTTGTTGATAAAAAGGAGAAATATATTTTGGAGTAGAATCTTTGGTGAAGTGTGTTTCTTGGAGGCATACTATGTGAGCCTTCTTGTTATGGAAAGTACGGAAGGCTTTGGTCCTTTTTTGAGGGACATTTATTCCCTGAACATTCAGGGAAAGTATATTCAGTGGTGCCATGGCAATAGATCAAATAGTTTTGACTTACTTTTTGTTATGCAGAGCTGACTGCGCAGATCAACCTGTGTGGACTGAAGAGATGAATAGATAGAAAAGAAACCAGTGAATTCTGGAGTAAAGAGTAAACAAAAAACATATGACATTAGATGATACATTGTATAAATTATTTTTTGCAAGTAATCACAATTTACCCGTGAAAGAGAATAAATATCTCTCTCAGGGGAATAAGTGCCTTCGTCACACTCCCACATAATATGGTTGGGAGAATGAGGAGGGCTAATGGGGGTACACGGATCTTCCGCTTACAGGAGAGAAGTGCTATGTCAAAAGACATCAAAATGATGTTTCATTAATTGGAGTGCAGAATATAGTTTTTGTTGAAATTATTTATTCCAGGGTGGTTGTATATGGTTAGTTTTGCCCTAGGCTAAATAATTCAGTTAGAAAGGTTCTGTTAATAACTTTGGTATTGATGAAGATAGTTTGAATTATTTTGGGATTTTAACCCTTTTAGAGTAAACAATTACATATTTTATTCATATGTAACTGTTTAGATATGTTAACTCATAAAATTGAGGTTGTATTGCTTCAGATTAGAATAAACAAAAACATAATTCTAGGAACTAGTTAGGTAATAATATATTTGTTTTAAAAAAAGAAAGAAAAAGCTTCCATTACTTCTGGATTATTGAACATATTTGTCCTAAAAAGTAATAAATCTATTGTTATTACCTGATAATATATAACTGAACAAGAATTTCCTTATTTCACTTATATATTCTAAGGCTATATGAATCAGAAGTAATAAGAAATATAACTGGAATGTAACATGATCCCACACAGTGTGTGACTATCAGAATGCAGTTACATTCAGTTATAAATACAGGTTTTTTATAGAGAACCATCTCTTAGTATAATAAATGAAGAGATATCAGGAATTAGGATGTCAGTCCATTGAATCTTCTTGGTCCATGGATGATGTGGCATAACGGCCTCTTTTGTGAGAATGATGATTCCCATTTTGTTCTGAAATTTTCTGGGTGCTGCCTGAAGGTGAAGATGATGCCATTCTTCTGCGTGTGGGAGAGTTGCTGCTTGTGGGTTCTGTCAGATTTAATTTTAAAAGGGTTTGTTGTAGTTCATCTGCTGATCTGCTTCTGTAAATTGTACCTTGGTAGTTAAATTTGACTGAAAAGGGGAAGCCCCATTGATACATAATGTTGTGGCGTTGCAGTTCCATTAGTTGGGGTTTCATGGATCGTCTTTTAGTTATAGTAAGTTGGGATAGGTCAGCAAAAATTTGATAATTGTGTCCTTGAAAATTAAGTTCCTTTTTTTCTCTTGCAGCAATTAGTATTTGTTCTTTCGTTCTGTAATAATGAAATTTTGTGATTATATCACGTGGGGGTCCATCTTTCTTTTTGGCTGTGAGGGCTCTGTGTACTCTGTCCAGTTCTAAACATTCAATAGGGATATCTGGCTTTAGTTCTTGTAATAGAGCAGTAATAGTAGATTGCAGGTCTGTCACAGTTTCAGGTATTCCCCTTATGCGCAAGTTTGAGGCTGGGTTCACACTGGTGCGACACGACAGCCGTCCTACTTTGGATCCGACTTTGCCCTGCGACATGAAGCCGGCATGTGTCCGACTTTCAATGAACGGGGATCCGACTTGGATCCCCGCCAATGCCGGCACTGTGTTTGGTATGAATCTTTAGGGGGGAACTCCGCGCCAAATTTTAAATAAAAAACCGGCATGGGTTCCCCCTCCAGAAGCATACCAGGCCCTTGGGTCTGGTATGGACCTTGAGGGGAACCCCCTACGCCGAAAAAAACGGCGTGGGGGGTCGCCCCCAATCCATACCAGACCCTTATCCGAGCACGCAGCCCGGCCGGACAGGAATGGGGGTGGGGACGAGCGAGCGCCCCCCCCCTCCTGAACCGTACCAGGCCGCATGCCCTCAACATGGGGGGTGGTGCCTTGGGGGAGGGGGCGCGCTGCGGCCCCCCCACCCCAAAGCACCTTGTCCCCATGTTGATGAGGACAAGGGCCTCTTCCCGACAACCCTGGCCGTTGGTTGTCGGGGTCTGCGGGCGGGGGGCTTATCGGAATCCGGGAGCCCCCTTTAATAAGGGAGCCCCCAGATCCCGGCCCCCCACCCTATGTGAATGAGTATGAGGTACAGCGTACCCCTACCCATTCACCTAGGAAAAAAGTGTCAATTTAAAAAAAAACACTACACAGATTTTTAAAGCATTTTATTAGACAGCTCCGGGGGTCTTCTTCCGACTTCGGGGGTCTCTCCGGTTCTTCTCCACGCTCTCCGGATCTTCTGCCGGGCTCCTCCGCTCTCTTCTGCTCTTTTGCCGCTCTTTTGCTAAAGCGGAGGAGCCTGGTCTTCAATCTTCTGCCTTCTGCCTTCTGCCCTCTTCTCCTGATGTTGACACGACGCTCTCTGGGGCTAGAATGCTCTCTGTGCGCTCTGCTCTGACTTATATAGGCGGTGACCCCGCCCCCTTATGCCGTCACAGTCCCTGGGCATGCTGGGACTGTGACGTTTTAGGGGCGTGGTCATCACCCGATGACCACGCCCCCTTATGCCGTCATAGTCCCAGCATGCCCAGGGACTGTGACGGCATAAGGGGGCGGGGTCACCGCCTATATAAGTCAGAGCAGAGCGCACAGAGAGCATTCTAGCCCCAGAGAGCGTCGTGTCAACATCAGGAGAAGAGGGCAGAAGGCAGAAGGCAGAAGATTGAAGACCAGGCTCCTCCGCTTTAGCAAAAGAGCGGCAAAAGAGCAGAAGAGAGCGGAGGAGCCCGGCAGAAGATCCGGAGAGCGTGGAGAAGAACCGGAGAGACCCCCGAAGTCGGAAGAAGACCCCCGGAGCTGTCTAATAAAATGCTTTAAAAATCTGTGTAGTGTTTTTTTTTAAATTGACACTTTTTTCCTAGGTGAATGGGTAGGGGTACGCTGTACCCCATACTCATTCACATAGGGTGGGGGGCCGGGATCTGGGGGCTCCCTTATTAAAGGGGGCTCCCGGATTCCGATAAGCCCCCCGCCCGCAGACCCCGACAACCAACGGCCAGGGTTGTCGGGAAGAGGCCCTTGTCCTCATCAACATGGGGACAAGGTGCTTTGGGGTGGGGGGGCCGCAGCGCGCCCCCCTCCCCCAAGGCAACAACCCCCCATGTTGAGGGCATGCAGCCTGGTACGGTTCAGGAGGGGGGGGGCGCTCGCTCGTCCCCACCCCCATTCCTGTCCGGCCGGGCTGCGTGCTCGGATAAGGGTCTGGTATGGATTGGGGGGACCCCCCACGCCGTTTTTTCGGCGTAGGGGGTTCCCCTCAAGTTCCATACCAGACCCAAGGGCCTGGTATGCTCTTGGAGGGGGAACCTATGCCGGATTTTTATCTAAAATTTGGCGCGGAGTTCCCCCTCAAGATGATCTGAGCACAAGTCGCGTGCCGAAGTCGGATCATGCGAGACGGCAATCCGACTTTGATCCGACTTCAGTGGTAGTCAATAGGCTGAAGTAGGATCAAAGTCGGACCAAAGTAGTACAGGGAGCATTTCTAAAGTCGGAACGACTTGTGTCGGACCAGTTAGGACGGCTCCCATAGGGAAACATTAAATTTCACACGTCATGCGACATGAGCTCCCAATGTCGGAGCGTTTGTCGGACCAGTGTGAACCCAGCCTGAACGTCTGGCTCTATTTTCGTAATCTTCGAGCTTAGTTTGAAGTATTAAATTCTCTTCTTTTAATTGTTCCAATTCTGTTATATTTTCTTGGGTTGTAATTTCAATTTCATCCATTTTTATTTCTAAGGCTGCGGTGCGGTTTCCCAGCTCTCTTATTTCTTTGGTTAGGCTTTTTGTTATTTGGTCTGAGGTTTGTTTTAAAGCCTTATGAAGCATCTTTTCAAATTGTAATAATATTACTGGGGATACTGAGGAGGTTTGTGGAGAAGTTTGTGAGAGGATTTGTTCTGTATCTGACTCAAATGGAGAGTCTTGCTGTGACATTTTTTGTCTGTGAGAGCGCCCTGATGCTGTATCTTGTGAGGTGACTGGAGCTGCTTCAGCTGCAGTGAGTGCCTGTGAGCTCTTTGTGAGGTGATTTTTATTTCTGCCACGGTTTCCTCCCAGTACCATATTTCCTGCCCAAACTTTCACAGTTTGTTCCCTGGGGCAAAAAGGTTCAAATGGATACCTTTTGAGCCTGCAGGCTCCGCTTTGTCCTTCTCTTCTCTCCTCAGCGGTGTGGAGCTCTAACAATGCATGTCTGCTCCGCTAGGCTCCGCCTCCTGCCCCCTCCTGAAGCTCCTTTTTAAGAAGAGAAATTCACTCGACTCCTGAAACATACAGTATAGCAGGGATATGCAATTAGCGGACCTCCAGCTGTTGCAAAACTACAAGTCCCATCATGCCTCTGCCTCTGGGTGTCATGCTTGTGGCTGTCAGAGTCTTGCTATGCCTCATGGGACTTTAGTTCTGCAACAGCTGGAGGTCCGCTAATTGCATATCCCTGCAGTATAGGATATCGACTAAAAATGAATACATTCTGATTGTTCGACTGATCTGTTCCTTCGGTGCACAAATATCTGTTCTACTTGTATTTTTGTGAGTCCTCATACAAGGTTTACTAGTGTGTTAGGTGGGCACTTGTGGCCCAAGGAGCATTCTAATAACCAAAATTACAGTGCAAAGTTAAAACACAGGGTTTGAGAAGTTAAAAAGTGTTGTTAAAAATATGTGAATCCTTACCTTGCAAAACAACCCATGAAAGGCAAACATTTGTGTGTGTGTGTGTATATTATAAATAACTAAAAAAAAAAGAGAATAAAAGGTATCGCATAACCTCTGTTCTCAGCTACATAAGAAGCTTAGAGAGGTGGGGGTGGAGAAACAGCAATACATTGATCCCTACGGTGAATGGCTATGCAGGGGGGCGTGTCAGCACAAGTCTGATCAATAGATAACAGGCAAGCTGTTCTCCCAGCACAGCCAGAAAACTGACCATGGCTGGGATGGATGTGCTGCCATGCCTAGTGTGGTCAGTTTGGAATAGGAAAGCAGGAAGACTGGCAGGATCACCAATAATTTCACACAAAGGAAGAAATGCAAAGAGAACAGAATGCTTTTTAACATAAGTACACAATACAACAGGCACTTATCATGAATATGAAATTGTGGAGTAACATTCTTTAAAATTATACAGTTTAGTGGCTAACTAAAATATTTGAAATACAAGTTTTCGTAGCTCTAATGCTCTTTCTTATATAACTATATATTAAGATTGGAAACACGGGCATTATATACATACAATTCCTTGGAAAAACACTTAATTGCCTACTTTACCTTTATATTTATTCCTAGCTATCACAGCACAATTACCTTTTTACCTTGCTACAAGGTCAAACATCAAAACTGTTTCAGATCCAGCATCACTCCCAACCCATTTAGCCCAAAAACTTAAAGGGATGCTTTTCTGTGGCTAGAGGAAACATATGAGCACCAAGCTCATTGTGCTTCCATAGAAATTAGTAGAAGAGGACTGGGGATAAGTATAGTCATTGCATGATTTGTTGTGAGTTAGACTTCCCTTTGATTCAGTGAGCCAAGAACTGTACAGATCAATACAGTCCTGGGAGGGGGAAAGGTTTCAATACAAAACACAGCTGGCACTAAAGCCGCGTACACATGGGCGGACTTTTCGACCGGACTCGTCCGACTGACTTTCCGACGGACTGTCAACAGACTTTTGACGGATATCCGACTGACTTTTTAACGAACAGACTTGGCTACACAAGATCACACCAAAGTCCAACGGATTCGTACGTGATGACGTACACCAGACTAAAATAAGGAAGTTGGTAGCCAATAGCTGCCCTAGCGTCGGTTTTTGTCTGTCGGACTAGCACACAGATGAACGGATTTCTGGGTCCAGCGGAGTTACGACGTAAAGATTTGAAGCATGTTCCAAATCTAAAGTCCGTCAGATTTACGACTGGAAAAGTCCGCTGAAGGTCCGATGAAGCCCACACATGATCAGATTGTCCGCCAGACTCGGTCCGTCGGACCAGTCTGGTCGAAAAGTCCGACCATGTGTACGCTGCATAACACTACCACACTGATAAGGGTCTGAAGAAAGAGAGTGTCTAACTTTGCAGGACACGAAATACATCTGAGAAAATGCCAAAACTCCACAACTATCCTGCATGATCTAGGTCTAGGAAATCTATCAATTTGGCAATGAATTTATGCAAAATAAAATGCCTTTTAAAATTGGACTATTTTTATTTATAGCAGGTGATCAGCTTAGAGCTTGAAAAAAATAAAAAAATAAAAATCAAATACCTGCCCAACAGGCTTATAAATGCCATCCTTATTCCTGGAGAGCTTTAAGCATGTTGGCGCTGTAACAAGAGCGTGGTGTGGTGAGCTCAACTCAAAACCCCTAATACTGTTGATGCCCCTGGTATCAGCCTAAACTTTTCCCTTCTTGTGGAAGAAAAGTCAGTTATAATTCCCAACATAGTAAAGGGTCTCAAATGATTTCCAAAACAATATTCTAATGCAGTTGTGTACACAGATATCCCTAAATCATATCAACCCACCAAAATAAAGCTACTGCTGCCCAGATAAATTGGAATCTGAATTGGAACTGAACTGAATTTATTCTCTCTTGGGAGGAGATTAAGGAGATTAAGGGGCGATATGATCAACATGTATGAATACATAAGTGGCCCATATAGTAAACTTGGTGTTGCGGTATTCACTTTAAAGGATATGTAAAGATTTAATAAAAAACAAACAAACATGTCATACATGTCATGTGATCTTTATTCTAAGCAAAAAAATTGTGATTTTAATTGAATCACAATCATATAACTGGGTACTAACATTTAGCCCTGGTTCATATCGATGCGATTTGGCATGCAATTTGCATGCCAAATCGGCGGCTATTGCCCGCAATGGAACCGTCAATAGACATCTGTGCAGGAAGCAGCACAGATGTCTCTGAAATCGTCCGACTGACATGAATGAAATGAATGAAATTATGCAAGTTTAGCTGAATCCCACAGCAGTGTGAACCTGGGCTTATAGGTAAAGTTGATCCAGAGACTATCCGATTGCCTCTCTGGGGGATCAGGAAGGAATTTTTTCCCCTGCTGAAGCAAACTGGATCATGCTTTGCTGGAGTTTTTTGTCTTTCTCTGGATCAACTGTGGGTATGGGATTGTATGATTTTTTTTTCCCTTTTATTGGTTGACACGTGACCACTCATTAAAATTAGAAGAAAAGAGGTTTAACCTTAACCACTTCAGCCCTGGAAGAATTTACCCCCTTCCTGACCAGTGCGTTTTTTGCGTTTTGGCACTGCGTTGCTTTAATTGACAATTGCGTGGTCGTGCGACGTGGCTTCCAAACAAAATTGACGTGCTTTTTTTCCCCACAAATAAAGCTTTCTTTTGATGGTATTTGATCACCTCTGCGGTTTTTATTTTTTGCGCTATAAACAAAAAAATAGTTTTTAAAAATTTTGAAAAAAACGCATTATTGTTTACTGTTGCTATAATAAATATCCCCAAAAAATATTTAAAAAAACATTTTTTTCCTCAGTTTAGTTCCGATACGTATTCTTCTACATATTTTCGGTAAAAAAAAAATTGCAATAAGCGTTTATTGATTGGTTTGTGCAAAAGTTATAGCGTCTACAAAATAGGGGATAGTTTTATGGCATTTTTATTGATAATTTTTTTTTTTACTAATAATGGCGGCAATCAGCGATTTTTATCGTGACTGCGACATGGTGGACACATCGGACATTTTTGACACATTTTGGGGACCATTGTCATTTATACAGCAATCAGTGCTATACAAATGAACTGATTTCTGTGTAAATGACACTGGCAGTGAAGGGGTTAACCACTAGGTGGCAGTGTAAGGGTTAAGTATGTCCTGGGGAGTGTTTCTAACTGTGGGGGGGGGCGTGGCTACGTGTGACACGTCACTGATCTCTGCTCCCGATCACAGGGAGCAGAGATCAGTGACACTGTCACTAGGCAGAATGGGGAGATGCTGGTTTACATTAGCATCTCCCCGTTCTTCCTTTCCATGAGGCGATCAAGTCCGCGGGACCCTTGACCCGACTCACGGAGCTCCCGGCCGGTGCGCGCGCTGCCGGAGGTGTGCATGCACTGGCATGGCGGCAGATTTAAAGGGACGTACGGGTACACCCATTTGCCCAGCCGTGCCATTCTACGTACATCGACGTGCGCCGGTTGGGAACCGGTTAAACTACGTAGAGGGTTCTTTACTGTAAGAGCAGCAAGGATGTGGAATTCCCTTCCACAGGTGGTGGTCTCAGCAGGGAGCAATGATAGTTTCAAAAGACTATTAGATAAGCACCTGAACAACAACAACATACAGGGATATACAATGTAATACTGACATATAGCCACACACATAGGTTGGACTTGATGGACCTGTGTCTTTTTTCAACCAGACTAACTATGTAACTATGTATCGAAATAAGGAGGCATGTGTCAGTATATGAGAAATAGTGTTTTTACTGGGGATTCCAGGGAATTGCTTCAGGATTTGTACTGGGAGTTTAGTATTGTGCATGTGGACAAGATAACACTGCGCTAGAATAAAACTAATAAGAGCTGCAGTTCAAATGTGCAATACACAATAATGGGACAAAAACAAAGAAAAAAACTGCGCTAAACCCTCATACCATGTGTAAGGGTATAGGTGAAAAAACGAAAAAAATTGATTGTAAAAGTATATGTGAATCCTCTAAAAATTAAATTAGATAACATACAAAACAATAATAAACAATCAATTTTGTATAGTAAAAGTCACAAAAGTGCCGAAAGCGCAAAATAGTGAAACATAAACAAAAAAGTCCCAGGACCAAAAAGTAAATCTTCTAAAGAGATAGGAAGGGACCCCAATTGGCTCTTTAAAGGGATCAGTGTCTGAAAGTGAAAAGTAAAAACGACACCCCTTGCAGTGATCCTCCACCTTTAAGAATGCATGCTTACCAGATAGTAAGCTCAATAAGCTTATAGATAAACCTAGGGCGGATAGCCAGCAAATATTGGAACATCCCTCTCCCCTGAGTAGAAGCCAGCTACCCCTTTGTTGTCAGCTGATCACTGCAAGGGGTGTCGTTTTCACTTTTCACTTTCAGACACTGATCCCTATAAAGAGCCAATTGGGAACTCTTCCTATCTCTTTAGAAGATTTACTTTTTGGTCCTGGGACTTTTTTGTTTATGTTTCACTATTTTGTGCTTTCGGCACTTTTGTGACTTTTACTATACAATATTGATTGTTTATTATTGTTTTGTATGTTATCTAATTTAATTTTTAGAGGATTCACATATACTTTTACAATCAATTTGGCGTTTTTTCACATATACCCTTACACATGGTATGAGGGTTTAGCGTAGTATTGTGCATGCTTTGCAAGCATAGCTCAGATCAAGCTGAGTATTTAAAGTGGATCTAAAGCCAAAACGTTTATTACTTAATTTTGTATAGAGTAAAAACTGGTTAAAACCATTGTCAGGGTTTTTTTTTTCACATCCGTGTGCCTTTAACCACTTAGGGACCGGAAGGTTTTACCCCCTTAATGACCAGGTAATTTTTTTTTCCGATATGGCACTTCGTTACTTTAATGCCGTGTACACACGGGCGGACTTTTCGACCAGACTGGTCCGACAGACTTTCCGGCAGACTTTCGACGGACTTTTGACGGACTTCCGACTGACTTTTTAACGAACGGACTTGCCTACACACGATCACACCAAAGTCCGACGGATTTGTACGTGATGACGTACACCGGACTAAAATAAGGAAGTTGATAGCCAGTAGCCAATAGCTGCCCTAGCATCGGTTTTTGTCCGTCGGACTAGCATACAGACGAGCGGATTTCTGGGTCCGGCGGAGTTACAACGTAAAGATTTGAAGCATGTTCCAAATCTAAAGTCCATCAGATTTTCAACTGGAAAAGTCCGCTGAAGGTCCGATGAAGCCCACACACGATCGGATTGTCCGTCAGACCAGTCCAGTCGAAAAGTCCGCTCGTGTGTACGCTGCATAACTGTCAATTGCACAGGCGTCTGTACCCAAATAAAATTGATGTTCCTTTTTTTCCCACAACTAGAGCTTACTTTTGGTGATATTTGATCATCTCTGTGTTTTTTAATGTTTGCGCTATAAACAAAAAAACACAGACAATTTTGAAAAAAAAACAATGTTTTTTACTTTCTGCTATAATACATATCCAAAAAAAAAATGTATTCATCAGTTTAGGCCAATATGTATTCTGCTACATATTTTTAGTAAAAAAAATCGCAATAAGCGTATATTGATTGGTTTGTGCAAAAGTTAGCTTTATGGCATTTTTATTATTATTATTTTTTTACTAGTAATGGCGGTGATCAGCGATTTTTAGAGGGACTGCGACATTGCGGAGGACAGATCGGACACTTTTTTGGGACCAGTGACATTATTACAGTGATCAGAGCTAAAAATATCCACTGATCACTGTATAAATTACACTGACAGGGAAGGGGTTAACACTAGGGCGATCAAGGAGTTGCGTGTCCTAGGGAGGTGTTTCTAACTGTGGGGGGAGTGGACTGACTGGGACTACAGATAGATCGCTGTTCCTGATCACTAGGAACAGATGATCAGACTGTACACCAAGACAGAACAGGGATCTTTGTTTACATTGGCAGATCCGCAATCTGCCTCTCTGAGGAGTGATCGCAGGTGGCCGGCAGACATCGTGGCCACCAGACCGTCACACACAGGTGCACGCCCACAGTTTCTCGTGGACGAAACGACGTGCAGGTACTTCGTTTCACGCAATAGGGCCGCCCTGTGCAGTATATATGCAGTGGGAGGTCCTTAAGTGGTTAAAGAAGTCTTACCATAAATATAATTCTGTTCCTTATTTTGATAGGTGCTTTGGATCCAGGGCTAGCATAGTTGACAATGCCCCCTCCTCCCTCACTGCTCTCTGGCCATACAGCTCTATATTAGATGGATAACCAGGGCCGCCATCAGGGGGGACAGCCATACACATCTAGGGTGTCTCGTGGGGCCTGGACCAACCAAAGGAAGACTGACCATTTGGACACTCCCGCACAGGGTCCAGCGCCAGTAAAGGCCCTCATGAGGTGCCCACAGATTATAATGCAGTCGGGATAAGAGAGGGATAGTGGACCCATGGGGGTGAGGGCAGCAGAAGCCGCTTCAGGGACTTCTCTTCCTGGGCATTTCAGCAGAGGGGTGGGACCACAGTCCTCATACCGGCCGTGGGGTACAGCAAGTCGGATTTGGGGCCGAAGAGAGCTGGAGGTGGCAGGCAGAGTGAACTGCAGTGCGGACTCGGAGTAAGCTGCATTGTGTGAAGAAGGTCAGGGACAGTGACTGCCAGCCCAGCAGCTTAGTGTGTCACTTCGTTTAAATCTATACCAGCCAGGCAGAGCGTTCCTGCCCAGTGCCCATACACCAGGTGCTATTCCCTATCAATCTAGACCCACCTAGCATCCTAGCAACCAATCAGGTGCAGAGAGGCCCCGGCAGCCTCTAGTGCTGCACTTTACAGCTTCCTGCTAAGAACAGAACTGGCTGCTGTCCCAGCCTGGAGTCTGTCCCTCCAATGCCCTGTCATGACTGTTCATCCAGTCTGCCACCCTTTACTGACAAGAGTACAAGCTGTACCAGTCATCACATTCAAGCAAAGAGGCACAGATACTAAAGGTTATTATTTTTTTATTTAAAATAAAAAACATGTTATACTTACCTGCTGACCATCTTATGCATTATGTCTGCAGTCTCTAACTGTCTACTGTAGCAGATCTGCCATCTCTGACCATCTCCTGTAGTATGACTGTGCGACAGACCCAACCAGGACAGAGATTTTTTAAATATTTTTTTATTGGATATGTTTTATAGCAGAAAGTAAAAAATATATTTCTTTTTTTCTCAAAATTGTCGGTCGTTTTTGTTTATAGCGCAAAAAATAAAAACTGCAGAGGTGCTCAAATACCCCCAAAAGAAAGCTCTATTTGTTGGGGAAAAAAGGATAAAAATTGTATTTTGGTACATCATCACACCGCACAATTGTCAGTTAAATTAATGCAGTGCCATAGCGCAAAAAAAAATGGCCTGGTCAGAAAGGGGGGTAAATCTTCCGGAGCTGAAGTGGTTAATAATGCAGTGACAATTGGGGCTTATTCAGTCCAGTGCAATGTGTAACATAGCAAACAATCACATGATTGGTGTTAAACAGCATGGGTCAGTTGCTGGTTGGCAGCTATGTTTGTTGCATTTTTTGTATATGTCCTGTTTTGCTTCTAAACCCACATACATACTGAATGGTTAACTGTACCATAAGCCATTTTTAGATTGCTCAGTTTTTCTATAACTTTTTTAGGTTGCCCGTTTAAGTGCCAGTTCACACTGATGCGAGTTCATAACGAATGTGATGCGTCAAAAGCATTCTAAATTCGCATGTCATCCATAAAGTCATTGTTTTCAATGACGGTCGTTCACATACATGCGTTGCGATTCCTCTACATATGCGATGCGATAAAAAAAAGGGTCTTGTGCGAGTTTACAGCGTTGCGTTGCGAATTTAGTCTCCATAGACATCAATGTAAATCGTTCTGGAATCGCATTGTTGGTTCAGATATGTGCAAATTCCACCACACTCTCCACAAAAACCAGGAAGTACACAGGAAGTTAACACCTTTTTCTTTTTTACATTATGATTCCATTGGCTAGAACATCAGTCGCAGCTATGTCCAACTCCTGAAATTCACGGTAAAATCGCGGTAAATTCGCAGTAAAATCGCACCTCACACAGGACAAAAAAACGGAACAAATTCACAGCGCAGCAGTGTGAACCGGCACTCAGACTGGTTTTAGAAATACGGGGGGACTACATTCTCAGTGATTTGCCACTGTGGATCTCTAGCTGCAAAATGCTAGTTGCCTGGCTCTTGAGCTGCTGCTGTGCTCCAGTGCCTTGAGGCAGGCTTCACTTATTGTCCGAGATGTTATTAAGCCATTTGGAAGATGTGCTTTGCAGGAAATGTAGAATTTTTCAATAGAACTTGTTTAAATGCACCGTAAATTTAAATGTACATGATATGTTTGCACAATATTGCAGATGAAGATGCATGCAGTTTGGCCTAATATTGTGTTGGCCTTCAGGCATTACACATCTTCACTTTAGACTCCCTCTTCGTCCATATATTACATTTCCCCTTTGTGACGGTGCATTCAGTCCCCACTTAACAAACCCCCTCCTTCCCTTTACAGTCTGACTTGGCACAGCACGTCTGGATGAGGTACAGGATCTGGCCAACTTTTCATGTTAACAAGTGGCTGATTGGTTGCTAGGACTGCCCCTCTTTCCAGCAACCAATTAGCCTCTTCTTAACATAAAAAGTTGGCCAGGCTCTCACCCTTCTTGTGCATCCTGACCTCTGTTCTGTTTGAAGTAGGACTGTGAAGGGGGACCTGAGGGTACTGACCTAAGGGGCAAGGGTCTGTGATGTCTGCTGGCCAGCATAATATAATAGGCCAAACTGTATGTGTCTTTATCTGCAATATCATGCAGGTGTGGCAGTGGCTACTCCTCTTTGCATAGCAAGGCGGTGTACACATGACTCAAAGCCAACAGTGCAACGTTGCAACAGTGCAACATTGATGCTTGTGGTGCCTTAGTTAAAACTGTGATAAAACTTTTTATCGAAATATCATTTTTTTTATGTATATGAAATTATTTGACTTGTGACAACAATACTAATTGTCTGGCTGTCATGCTGGTGATTTTTAAATCCAGACAAGTATGCAGATTAGGACTTTTTTTCCATTGTCTGCCTACTTGACTAGGGGTAAGTGACCGCAAGATCTAGGAAGCCAGCATTTTCAGTTGGTTTATGGTACCTATTTTGATATATAAGCATTAGATTTCAATGGGAATGATGCAATCCATTTTATTTAGTTACTACTGGGAAGAAAAAGCTTAAAGCAATGTGGAATCTCTTCTGTGGCCCTGCAGCTTCAATAAATGGTAGGTATGCATAGAAGCATACTGCCACACTGTGGTACCCAGATTCTGGGGTCTAGGAGTTAAAGTTCCAGTTGAGTTTGAAGTACCAAGCAGAGATGAGCTTCTAAGATGTGGATTGTCTACCTGGTAATTTGGTATAGACAGTGTTGCTTGCCTCTCCCTGTTATACTGGAGAATTTGGTTTTCGTTCACATCAATGTGCTTACCCTGAAGGATACCAGTTTTTGGTACTTCTTTCTGAAACGAAGATGGAGGAGAGTGTTTGGATTTGACGCTCTCTGATCACTCTTGGGAAGTCTACAGAGACCTTGGGCTGCATCATGAAACTGCTCTCCGGAAGTGAGGGTCTGCTGTTTGAAGATAGAGTAAAGTTTCTGGTGAGTTGTGATCAGGTAACTGGACTGGTTGCTGGGCTGTTCTGTAGCAGAGGGCTTGGAGAATGGGTCAATCTCAGTCCTTGCTGGAATGGAAGAGGAGTGCCCACTCCTCCAGGAAGGCCTGGGCTAGGTCTGATTCAGTCTCCTTGCCCTCCTGTAGCTGCTGACTTTAAATAAGTACACTTACCTGTCCTGGGTGTCCGCGATGTCGGCCGCCCCAGGCCGACCCGTCCCTCGGCTCTCAGGTCCCGGCACCGCCATCCTAACTAAGGGAAACAGGCAGTGGAGCCTTGTGGCTTTTCTGCCAGTTTCCTACTGCGCACGTGCAAGCGGCGCTGCGCTCTGTGAATGGCCCCGTGGTTTTCTGGGAACACACACAGTTCCCAGAAGGCAACGGGGGCCGCTCACTGAGGAGCAGGACACACCGCGGAATAGGAAGAGGCAGATTAGGAAGACTGCCTAGCAACAAGGGTTCAGGTAAGTTTACTTTTTTTTTTTTCAAATTTTTTTTTTTTAATTTTTTTAGGATTTTTCATGCTATTTTTTATTTTAGGGTGGCCCTCCACTTTAAGATGGAAACGGAGCGTTGTCTTTGACTGCTCATTCTTTCTTCCCTGGGAGTACAGAGTGTTGATTTTGGAATGGTTCTTGGTGGTTTTTTTGGTTCACGAATGAGGGCACAATACTAGAGCCATTGAACACTTGGGGCCAGACTGGGGTCTGTGCTCTTATTCTTGGGTCAGACTTTTGGTATTGGGTTAAAATCCTGTGTCTGACATGTGCCACTCCCACTTCACACAAATAGGTTTTAAATATCCCTATTTAATCCCAATACAAAAACTTACTAGTCATTCATGTCTACCTATAGCAATGTTCATCAATCCCTATAGAAATACAGTGATTTAACTGTTAAGCTCCAGTAAGGCAGTTTAACAGATTGCAGATTTCAATAATTTGCTGCAGAAATGCGAATCACTTTAATGCTGTTAAATGTTAGCTCTATCAATATGCCTAGAAGATAATTTATTCTCAGGACACATTAGCCCTATTGTGGCAGTTTACAGTCTATGTCTACTATTCCCTTGTAAATCACTGAAGCCCACTCTAGCATGGTTTGTATACAATGCCGGTAATTACCCTTTGCTGGTCATCTATGTCCACACTAGAATGCAAAATGCTAATTCTTTCTTTCAGGCTTTGTGGTCCCAGCAGAATAGCATTCTTATGCAATGCATATCTTTTTTTTTTGCTCAGTTTGGCCATTGAGCAGTTATTATAGAGAATCAATATTGATGATTTAATGATATAAAAGTATGGAAATGTTTACCACTGGTGCTTGAAGAGCCCAGCCAGGAAAGCATTCCAAGCCAGGAGCCCAGCCGAGGAAGCAGTTCTTGATTTTAAAATGTCTGATTTGTCTATTACAGTGGAGTTGATGTTTTTAACTTGTTTTAATGTTTACGTTACTGGGGCTTAAAGGCCCTTATCATCTTGTGTGTTTTAACCACTTGCCATCCGTATACTGTATATATAAGGCGGCTCTGCTATGTAGGATCACGTACATAGTAGGCAATCCTGCACTTCCGGGTCTGGGGCACATGTGTGCCGGCGGCGGCCCGATCCCGCTGTGATTAGACACAGTGGGAGCTGATCGACATGTACAGCGGACTCCATGTCCGCTGCCACCTGCCGATGCTTCAGTACACAGACAGAATGGCAGTCTTCCTATGTAAACAAGGCAGATCGCTGTTCTGTCAGTACAGAAGGCATGGATTCTGTGTCTCTGCTAAGCAGGGTCACCGATCCATGCCTTCGCCTAGTACAATCACCTCCCCCACAGTAGTAAAGCACTGGTCAGGCACACATTTACCTCTCTGATCGCCCCTGATGTTAACCCCTTCCCAGCCAGTGTCATTAATACAGTGACAGTGCATATTTTTTAGCACTGATCACTGTATTAGTGTCATTGGTCTTGTCACTTTGTCCTTTTTAAATGACACTAAAATTATGATTCTGGTACAAAGCATTGCAAAGTTATTTCAATATTACAATTTGTTCGAATATAAATTAAGGCAAATTTTTGTTTTTTCAAAGATTTGGATATATCCGAATCTCTGAATTAAATAGTAAAAGATTTTGTTTCGTATATTTGTTTCCTAACTAATTCTAAATTTTCACGATTTGGATCGGTCGGAAAATGATCGAATGATTTGAATTCTGTGTGATGAAAAGCTGGTTATGGAGCTGCATGCTCGGATAAGGGTCTAGTATGGAGTTTGGGGGGGACCCCATGCCGGTTTTTGTTTTTACATTTTGGCGTGGGGTTCCCCTTAAGATCGATACTAGACCCGAAGGAAAGATGCCGCGTCCTTAACAACCGATGACTCATCAGCTGTCAGCGAGCTTCTTCACTGACAGCTGAAATGTAAACCATACCAGGCCACATACCTTCAACATGGAGGGGGTGCATTGGGATGGGGTAGCCTCTTCCCCACAATCCTGGCTGGTGGCTGGGGGGTCTACGGGTAGGTGTTTGTCAGAATCTGGCCCCTCCCCTATGTGAGTACAGGGTACATAATACCCCTACTCAAACACCAAAAAGTAAATAAAAGTTTTTGACAATTCCCTTTAAAAAAATCAAAAATCAAAATGTCCCTGGTGTAGAGCCATCAATCACGATGCCTGCTGAACCGCTGACCCAAAAAATAAACTCTGGTCTCGTCTAAGGCTCCCATCATCTGCCAGCTCTGAAATAGCTAAGGGGATGTGACATCATTGGCTTTTTTCTCACAGTGGCGGCGGTCGTCGTGATTGACGTTGGATCTACACCACTGGACATTTTTTAATTTTTTTTAATGAAGGCCTTGTCAAAAACTTGTGTGGTCTTTACTCACTTTTTATACTTTTTTGGTGAATGGGTAGGGGTAATATCCCATACTCATTCACATAGGGGGAGGGCCCAGGATCTGGACTCCCACTTGTTAAAGGAGGCTTCCAGATTCCGGTTAGTTCCCTACCCACAGAACCCCACAACCAATGAACAGGGTTGTGAGGAAGAGGCCCTTTTCCCCAAAGAACCCTCCAATGTGGAGGGAATGAGGACTGGCGTGGTTCGGGGAAGAGGGAACACTCGCTCACCCCCCCCCTCTCCTGACCTGCCGGGCTGCAAGGGTACGGATTTTGAGGAGGAACCCACACTGTGTTTTTTTTTCTGAATCTTTCTTTGCCGGTATTCTTATGTTTACATTTCAGCTGTCAGTGGGGAAGCCCGCTGACAGCTGATAAGTCATCGATTATTAAGGATGCGGCAGCTGACTTCCTGGCCCGCTCCTTAACAACCAGCTATTCTTCACACAGAATTCTAATTGGTTGATCATTTTTCGACCAATACGAATCATTCTGAAAATATGGAATTCGTTAGAAAATTAATTAACGAAACAAAACTAAACTAAACAAAATCTTTTTTTAGTGTGATATGTGTAAAATGTTAAAAATATTAATACAGAAAGCATAGTTAATAAAACAGAAAACAAATCACGAGGAAAATTATAATTGAATGGAGAAATTAGGACTGATTAGAGTAAACTAAGGGTTAATAAGAGGTTCAATGGAGGAACATTTAATCAAAAAAAAAAAAAAAACTTTAACTGACTTCACCTGTAAGGCCTCTTTCTCACGGGGCGGATCAGTGATGATCCGCCCCGTGAACATCCGCTGGCTCAGCGGGGATCGCTCCGCCGATCCCCGCTGAGCAGGAAGATGACAGGTGCATCGCTGCACACTGTGCAGCGACGGACCTGTCAGAGCGCCGCTCTCCCCTATGGGGGGATCGGATGACGACGGACCGTAGTGTCCGTCGTCACCCGATCCGATCCGAAAACGGATGGAAAAGTAGGTTTTTCCTGCGTTACACTTTTCGGATCGGAGCGGGGTCGGATGTCAGCGGACATGTCACCGCTGACATCCGACGCTCCATAGGGATGAATGTATGTCCGTTTTTCATCCGAAAACGGAAGGATGAAAAACGGACATACGGATCGTCCATGTGAAAGAGGCCTAAATGAAGTTCATCCCTTTGATCTGTAGATAAATAAACATAAAGATACAAAATTAAACAATGTATCATTGTATCTTTTTGTAATTGTGGCTGAGCGATGTTGTTAAACCTAGACCAGTGTTTCTCAACCTTTTTCCAGTCGGGGCACCCTTAAAAAGTATTTTCAGTCTTGAGGCACCCCAGTCCAAGGCTTAGTTCACGTTACTGTGTGTTGCGGAACATGCGCAAAATGGCACTCATTCCTGACACACAGACAAATGCTCTGCTCTTTAGGGGTACCATTAATTTTTAATGGTACCTCACACATTGGAAAATGTGCTTTTGGTGCCGTGCAATTTAAAAAAAAAAAAAAAAGTTGGGGACTTTCTTCCCTGAATTTTTGTGGTTAGGGAAGCCCATTGAAATGAATGGGCTGCCCTACACGCAGCACACAGCCACACAGATGTGAACCAAGGGCTTGTTCACATGTCAGGTTGGAGGGGTGGTAAAAGCACATGGTTAAGCTGTTTTTACCACCCCCAACTTCTTCCCCTTTAGCTGCAGAGACAGGAGCTGGGGGTGTACACATGCTGTGGCTGCAGCTGGAGGTATACCCAGGGTGAATGGGGCTGCACTGCAACTACCCTGCAACTGTGTTCATTGCACGGTTGCGGTGTAGTGATGCTGCATTAAAACAGGTGGTGAGGAGGCAACATAATGCCTCTTTACAGTCTGTCAAATGCCTCTGAAAAGCGATCTGTGCATGGGTTGCTTTTCAGAGGAGAAGCAGTCCTTGCTGCTATCACAAACAAGACCTACAAAAGCAGTTCTGATGGTACAGGAATGGAGGGGGGGTGTCCGGATTAAAAGTAAGATGTATACACACACACATATACAGACACATACATGTGCACACAGGCATACAGACACATACAGGCACTTGTACACACACATGCAGACACGTGCACACACACATGCAGACACGTGCACACATGCAGACACGTGCACACACACATGCAGACACGTGCACACACACATGCAGACATGTGCACACATGCAGACACGTGCACACACACATGCAGACACGTGCACACACACATACAGACACATGCACACACATACAGACACATGCACACAGATACAGACACATGCACACACATACAGACACATGCACACACACACACATGTACAAATACACATACAGACACACATACAGACAGACACTCACATGTACAAACACACATACAGATGTACAGACACTCACATGCTCACGCACATACAGACACATGCACACACACACATACATACAGACACACACATACAGACACATGCACACACACACATACAGACACACACATACAGACACATGCACACACACACATAAAGACACACACATACAGACACATACAGACACACACATACAGACACATGCACACACACACATAAAGACACACTCATACAGACACATGCACACACACATACAGACACACACATACAGACACATGCACACACACACATAAAGACACACAAATACAGACACATGCACACACACATACAGACACATGCACACACACATACAGACACACACATACAGACACATGCACACACACATACAGACACACACATACAGACACATGCACACACACACATAAAGACACACACATACAGACACATGCACACACACATACAGACACACACATACAGACACATGCACACACACACACATAAAGACACACACATACAGACACATGCACACACACATACAGACACACACATACAGACACATGCACACACACATACAGACACATGCACACACACATACAGACACATGCACACACACATACAGACACACACATACAGACACATGCACACACACATACAGACACACACATACAGACACATGCACATGTACACACACACATATATACACATGTACACACACACATACAGACACATGTACACATACACACACAGACAGTCAGACACTCACATGCACGCACACAGACACATGTATTAAGCCCTTTTAAAACAAATCTAGCTTCTAGCACAGTACTGTACCTTTCCAGTTTCCTCATTCAGCCAGGTACTGCACTGTAGGGGGAAGCAGAGAGCACAGCACACTCCCCTGCACTTTACTTTCACTTTGCTGAGGTTGACGGAGCTTCTCACAGTGCCGATGTACAGTTCGGCAGGGGATCGGGAGATCGGGCTCATCTGACAGCCCTTCTCTCCCCTGATCCCGCGGCACACCTGAGAACCTCTGACGGCACACTGGTTGAGAAAGGCTGACCTAGACACACCAACTAGAAATAAAGCGTTACTGGATCTACTGATTACCAACAATACAGACCTGATCATGGATGTGGAAATATGGGGCAATTTAGGAAACAGCGATCACAGGTCAATTTTTAGTAATGAGAATGGTATCATTAGCAGTAATCAGCATGGATTCATGAAGAATCGTTCTTGCCAAACCAATCTATTAACCTTCTATGAGGAGGTGAGTTGCCATCTAGATAAAGGAAGGCCCATAACGTGATGTATCTGGATTTTGAAAAAGCATTTGACACAGTTCCCCATAAACATTTACTGTACAAAATAAGGTAATTGGCATGGACCATAGGGTGAGTACATGGATTGAAAACTGTCTGTATGGGCAAGTTCAGAGGGTGGTGATAAATTTAGAATACTCCGAATGGTCAGGGGTTGGTAGTGGGGTCCCCAGGGTTCTGTGCTGGGACCAGTCCTATTTAATTTGTTCATAAACGACCTGGGGGATGGGGTAAATAGTTCAATCTCTGTATTTGCGGACGATACTAAGCTAAGCAGAGCAATAACTTCTCCGCAGGATGTGGAAACCTTGCAAAAAGATCTGAAAAAATTAATGGGGTGGGCAACTACATGGCAAATGAGGTTTAATATAGAAAAATGTAAAATAATGCATTTGGGTGGCAAAAATATGAATGCAATTTATACACTGGGGGAGAAACTCTGCAGGAATCTAGGATGGAAAAGGACCTGGGGGTCCTAGCAGATGATAGGTTCAGCAATGGCATGCAATGCCAAGCTGCTGCTAACAAAGCAAACAGAATATTGGCATGCATTAAAAAGGAGATCAACTCCAGAGATAAAACAATAATTCTCCTGCTTTACAAGACTCTGGTCCGGCCGCACCTAGAGTATGCAGTCCAGTTCTGGGCACCAGTCCTCAGAAAGGATGTACTGGGAATGGAGAGAGTACAAAGAAGGGCAACAAAGCTAATAAAGGATTTGGAGGATGTTATGAGGAAAGGTTGCGAGCACTGAACTTATTCTCTCTGGAGAAGGGACACTTGAAAGGGGATATGATTTGAATTTACAAATACCATACTGGTGACCTCACAATAGGGATAAAACTTTTTCGCGGACGGGAGTTTAACAAGACAGGTGGCCACTCATTAAAATTAGAAGAAAAGAGGTTTAACCTTAAACTACATAGAGGGTTCTTTACTGTAAGAGCGGAAAGGATGTGGAATCCCTTCCACAGGCGGTGGTATCAGCTGGAAGCATCGATAGTTTCAAAAAACTATTAGATAAGCACCTAAACGACCACAACATACAGGGATATACAATGTAATACTGACATATAATCACACACATAGGTTGGACTTGATGGACTTGTGTCTTTTTTCAACCTCACCTACTATGTAACTATGTAACCTTGCCAGACTAATTGTTTATTTATTTATAGCTCCTGCTTTCCAGACCTTCTCTGTGTACTTTGGCAATGCAACTACGATTCATCAGAGCTAAATTGCTGTGTACTGTGAAGGGGGACCCCGGTAGAAGGACTGGACCTACGAGACACGCCCTGTGTACAATGATGACATTTTTTTGGGCACGTCTAGCACGCCCAGAGTCTGCAACTGATTAAGTATTCATAGCCTTTGTTGAAGCACCTTTTCTAGCAGCAATTACAGCCTCAAGTCTTTTTGGGTATGACACGACAAGTTTTGCACACCTGGATTGCGGAATTTTCTGCCATTCTTCTTTGCAAATCCTCTACCACAATAATCCCATAATAACACTATCTCCATCCAAGTTCAATTCCCCTAATAAAAATACAAAAACAAAGCTGCAAGGATTGATTCCTGTTTAGAGAGTGTGTGGAAAATTAGTGTGCTTGGGTGTACAGGGTGGAAGATAACCATATTCACCAGTGGCTCCTACGGGGGTAGCGCTACTTATATATGTTTGGGGGTTATAAGTAATTTTCTAGCAAAAAATACTGCATTTAAAACTTGTAAACAAAAAGTTCAAGAAAAGCTTGGTCTTCAAGTGGATTCATTTTTTTCTCATTTATATACACTCAGTCCCCCATAATGACAAAGTGAACAGAATTTCAGAAATGTTTGCAAATGTATGAAAAACAAAAAACTGAAATATCACATTGGTATTGAGACCCTATGCAACACTTGAAATTTCTGGATGTCACAGAGGGGGCCGGTCTGGATGTCACGGGGGGGCCAGTCTGGATGTCATGGGGGGGCGGTCTGGATGTCACAGGTGGGGCAGTCTGGATGTCACAGGGGGGCAGTCTGGAAGTCACGGGGGGTGGTCTGGATGTCACAGGGGGGGCCAGTCTGGATGTCACAGGGGGGCTGGTCTGGATGTCACAGGGGGGCGGTCTGGATGTCATGGGGGGGCAGTCTGGATGTCACGGGGGGCAGTCTGGATGTCACGGGGGGGCCGGTCTGGATGTCACGGGGGGGCCGATCTGGATGTCACAGGGGGGGGCCAGTCTGGATGTCACAGGGGGGCCGGTCTGGATGTCACAGGGGGGGCGGTCTGGATGTCACAGGGGGGGCCGGTCTGGATGTCACAGGGGGGGGCGGTCTGGATGTCACGGGGGGGCTGGTCTGGATGTCACAGGGGGGGCTGGTCTGGATGTCACAAGGGGGGGCTGGTCTGGATGTCACAAGGGGGGGCTGGTCTGGATGTCACGGGGGGGGGGCGGTCTGGATGTCACAGGGGGGGCGGTCTGGAAGTCAAAGGGGGGACCGGTCTGGGTGTCACAGGGGGGGATGGTCTGGATGTCACAGGGGGGGGCTTCGCGTGCCGCATTTTTTTCCGACTATGTCACGCCTACAAATGCATGCCCCACCCCCTAATTATAATGTGACTCCGCCTACAGCCAAAAAAAGTGTCCCTAAAAATATTTTTACAATGTTGGCAACTATGTACAAGGAATGTAAACATCCCTCATATTATAAATAAGGATCCTCTCGGTCCTCTTTAAGGAGAAATCTGGGGTCAAAAAGACCCCAAATCTTTCCTTTACCCTTAAAAGCAACGATTAAAAATATATATATATTGATCTTTTGCTTTAAAAAAAAAAAAAAGTTTACTTCTACCCTGGACCGGAATTGATGTCATGACATTGCTCCAGTCCTCCAAGGCTAAAGATGTGATCAAAGATGATCTAGTCCTTTATAAGCTGACCAGCTGGCTGCACCGTCGGATCATTTATCCGTTGCACCAGTGAAAACGGTAAGCCCGAGGAACACCGGTGAGTGTTCTGAAAGCGTTCCAGCGGCTCATGAGAAAAGAAAAAAATACTGGGGTTATGACTCATGGCTTTAGCCACAACCCCGGTAAACCACTTGCAAACCGCTATATATATATAGATCTCTTAGAGGAAAAAAAGTTGCGCTAGTAAATAGTGAAGCAAAACACAAATAAGTGCCACAACCTAAATAATAAAAATAATAATAATGAAAGGACCCAAATGGTGTTAAATACACCTATGAGTCAAACACATAAACATGTATTTATACAATATCCATCTAATACGTCCACAATAAAGTGATGTAAAAATTGAATTAGTCCATTCATGTGAAAGTATGAAAAAATTAAATTAGAAATTCCCAAAGTAATAGGTGATGAAACTTCTTGTTGACGTGAACAAAAAATGTGCGTAGATGAGACCTCCACCTTGCAGAAAACACTGCCGCTTACCAGAGGGAGTTGGTCCCTGGTTAAGGGGACCACACTGAGCAGACGGCTGTACCCCAGCCCGGGATCTCACAAACAGGCACTAAATGGCATCACATCCAACAGGCTCCACGTCATATATCCCAGCAGAGTAGATGTAGAGTACCGTATTAACATAGAAAACGACACAATGCTCCACATGGCGTAAAACCATAAGACATTTATTGAATAAAAACTTAAGCCACATGGACACTTACGAATCAGCAGTAAAATATCAGCAAAAAAGAAAAGCCGGCCGGCTCCACATACAGCCCGTATCTTCCGGGACTCACGAATAGCGGTGACATCAGGACGTGGCTCCTCCTCCCTACGTCGTTTCGTGATGACGTCCGCTTGAGACGAAACGACGTAGGGAGGAGGAGCCTCTGCTGGGATATATGACATGGAGCCTGTTGGATGTGATGCCATTTAGTGTCTGTTTGTGAGATCCCGGGCTGGGGTACAGCCGTCTGCTCAGTGTGGTCCCCTTAACCAGGGACCAACTCCCTCTGGTAAGCGGCAGTGTTTTCTGCAAGGTGGAGGTCTCATCTACGCACATTTTTTGTTCACGTCAACAAGAAGTTTCATCATCTATCACTTTGGGAATTTCTAATTTAATTTTTTCATACTTTCACATGAATGGACTAATTCAATTTTTACATCACTTTATTGTGGACGTTTTAGATGGATATTGTATAAATACATGTTTATGTGTTAGACTCATAGGTGTGTTTAACACCATTTGGGTCCTTTCATTATTATTATTTTTATTATTTAGGTTGTGGCACTTATTTGTGTTTTGCTTCACTATGTACTAGCGCAACTTTTTTTCCTCTAATATCTTATTTTGTGCTGTATAACACTATAGTCGCTGCTCTACCTTTGTATTTAGATTGTTAGCGCAGTATTTATTTTAAAATATATAGATCTCTCTCTCTCTCTCTCTCTCTCTCTCTCTCTCTCTCTCTCTCTCTCTCTCTATAAGTATTGTGGTCGGCAAGTGGTTAGTATCAGACTGCAACAAAATGTAAAAAAGGGAAGGGGCTCGGAATGCTATATGAATGCTCTGTATATACCATAGTTTTAGAATCTATAACTTCCACACAGACAAAAAATACATTCTTTTGGCTTAGTTTTTACCAAAGAAATGTAGCAAAATACATTTTGGCCTAAATATATTAAGGATTATTTGCAAAATGTTATAACATACTAAGTAAATGTGTGTTTTTTTGTTTCACATTTTTTGGTAGTTTTTGTTTATATAGCAAAAAAGAAACTGATTAAATGCCACCAAAAAGCTTCGACTATAAAAAAACAAAAACAAAAAACACAACATATTCAATTATTTTGAGTAATTGTCATTCAAAGTCTGACAGCACTGAAAACTGGCCTAGGCTGGAAGAGGGTGCAAGTGTCTGGTATAACTTAGAGTAACTCCACTTTTGTTGATCAAAAAAAAAAAAAAGCATTTCTCTCTGGGTGATCTATGTACATTTCAAGAATTTTAACAAACGTTGTTGCAGATTCCTACCTTTTGTTATGAAGAAATCACTGTTTGTCTGTGTCCATGTGGAAAGTGAATCTAATGGTTTTCATAATTATCAACCAGCTGCTGCAGGGCTCTAATGAAGAAAATTGCAGGGCCTGCATCCCTTTAGACGTGATTTGCTACTGGGAGTATCTCACCAAAAATGACATTTTTGTTGCAGGGGATGCCTGAAATCTGACTTGTTGACTTGTATCTTGGTGCAGACTTCTGGGAAAATCAGTAAGCCAATCACACAAGTAGGAAATTATGTTTCTGGGGGGAATTCTGTACACCATCTGTGTACAGAACACCTCCAGATAGCCATATCGCATTGCATTTTCCCGAAAATTACAAAGCTGCAGATTGAAAATCAAAGGTAATTGATAATTACATTCAATTACAATATGACTTGTATCACAATTGTATATGCAATTTTTTTTTTATTTGGGATTTTTTTTTCATGAAAGTGGAGTTACCTTTAAACTTACAAGGGTGCTTGCATGATCCTCAACTGGTTCTGAAGAAAGTATCAGCCATATGCTGATTGTTTACTTTATTAGTGAAATACTATGTCTTTTTTTGTATGGTATGCTATGCTGCAGCATAGCTGATATATAAATGTTAGTCTCATGCAGCTCATTTTGGATTTTAACTAAGATGGAATAAAAGTGTTTTAATGTGTGTCCTCCATACCAGTAAAGTCCAATCGGCCCTGCTCATTAGAGCTTGCATGAGTACTTTATTGATCACATATGATCTGCATTCTCTGATAAATGCCCCTAACACTGCCTGCTTCATTCTGATACCTGCTCTATGCTTAACCACTTGCCTACAGGGCACTTTTACCCCCTTCCTGCCCAGGCCAATTTTTCAGCTTTCAGCACTGTCGCACTTTGAATGACAATTGTCATGCAATGCTATTCCCAAATAAATTTTTTAAATTTTTCCCCACAAATAGAGCTTTTTTTGTGGTATTTGATCACTGCTGTTATTTTTTTTTCCCTAAAAAAAACGAAAAAAGACTGAAAATTTAGAAGAAAAAAAACGTTTTTTTTTAAGTTTGTCAGGAAATAAGTAATTTTTCTCCTTCACTGATGGGGCGGCACTGAAAGGCAGCACTGACTTGCGTCACTGATGGGCACAAATTGGTGTCACTGATAAGCACTGTTGGTGCTGTACTGATAATCAGTGCCCTGATTATCTGTACAGGTCTCCCCTATGAGGAGATCCCGCTGATCGGCTCTCCTCTCCTCACACTCTGTCAATGTGAGGTGAGGAGAGCCGATATCGGCATCTCCTTGATTGGACACAGCTGATCACATGGGTAAAGAGCTGCATCATATGCTCTTTACCGAGATCGGGGTCGCACCGCGTCCCAGGGACACAGCGTGCCTGTGATCGCCACACTGCGTGCCCCCGCACTGAGACTGGGTGACGTCATATGATGCTGGCCCAGAACAAGAGGATCATTTGTCTATACGGGAGGCGGGTAAAGTGATTGTAAAGGAAAATATTTTATGTAAAAAAAAAAAAAATAACAAACATGTTATACTTAACTGCTCTGTGCAGCGATTTTGCACAGAGCAGCCGTGATCCACCTCTTCTCAGATCCCCATCAGTGCTCTGGGCTCCTCCCCCTTGCTGAGTGCCCCCATAGCAAGCCACTTGCTGTGGAGGCTCTCATGCATGCTCGCTCCCGAGCCGATTCTCTGCGTCCATAGGACACAGATCTTGGCTCAACCCCACCCCCCGCTCCCGCCTCACTAGCTGTGATTGACAGCAACAGGAGCCATTGGCATCTCAGCCAATCAGGAGGGTGAGAACCGGGAGAGCCTCGGGTCTCATGCACATCACTGGATCAAGACTGGGCTTAGGTGGGGGGGCAGAGCTTAGGAGCTTCACACTGAAGGTTTTTTACCTTCATGCATAGAATGCATGAAGGTAAAAAACCTTCAGCCTACAACCACCTTTAAATCACTTCTGTGGTCCATTTACACTTTCATTTTATAACAGCATTTTATAGCATTACAAACAATAGTTATTTTTGACAATTCAATAGAAGCTCACAATATCCTTTTCATGTTGTGAGTTCTGCCTGTCTGATGGCTGGCCATCTCTTTCCACAACTTCCTGCATTCCCTGCATGCTTTGCAGCTGTTCCTTTGCTAATTCCTTTGGTTTACTTTTAACTTTGAAGGACTACATAACTCATTCCATACATATCCCTTGCTGCCTACAAGTAGTGATTCCTGTATTGATCCCACCTCCTGAAACTCCTCCTCTCAGCGCCTCTGTAATTCAGAAGGCAGGCTCTGTGAAACGTGTGACACAGCAGTGCCTACTCACAGGACAAAGAGAAGGCATGTGTGGGGATATTCACAAAGTATGTTAACAAACTTCAAGACATAGCTACATAGTCTGGATGAAAAAAAGAAACAAGTGCATCCAGTTTAACCGATAGAAGAAGAAAAAATTATACAACCCTATACCTACAACTGACCCAGAGGAAGGCAACAAACCCCAATAAAGCATGATCCAAATTCCTTCTTGATCCCCCAAGAGGCATGTTCCCAGGATCAACTTTACCTATAAATATTAGTACTCAGTTATGTGTATCTAGGAAAGAATCCAGGCCTTTCTTAAACCAATCTACTGAGCTAACCAGAACCACCTCTTGAGGGAGTCTATTCCACATTTTCACAGCTCTTCACAGCTGTTCTCCTCCTAGTATGTAAGATATGTGCATGTTTCTAGCCCCCAACTGCAATACTTTACATTTATCAACATTAAACCTCATTAGCCACAAAGTTGCCCAATTAGACGTTATTCCACTGCATAACTTGGTGTCATCCACAAACCCTGAAATTGTACTTTTAATCCCAGATTATTTAATCCCAGACCATTCAGGTTAGGCTAGAAATAATTGAAATACAATGTGGAAATGAATGAATGATTTAACATTTTGACCTTGGATACACTTTAAAGTGGAGTTCCACCCACTTTTACAACTCTTCAGCATCCCTCACTAAACTGTGCACTGCAAACAAATTCGATATTTTAAAAAAATTTTTCTCAGCACCTACTGTATATTTGCTGTATTCATTTTTCACTTCCTCCTCCCTAGCCGTGGCTCATCGCATCATTTCCTGTTTGCAATGCCTTCTAGGAAGGGGTGGCAACTTCCTCTGACACTGCCGTTGCTATGGAAACCTGACCTGAAACCTTTTACACTGCTTGTGCTGCACTGAGCATGTGCGAGATCTGCAAGATTGAGATCCAGGAAGAAATACAGTCTGGCTTCAGATGCCCACACTTAAGATGGCCACGGCCTGCTGTAAGTTTATAAAATAACAAACTACTGCTATAAACGAACAAAACAGACTTTAGTTTACAGACTAACTTTACTAGAATACATTAAGCTTGTGTATTATATGGGTAATTTTATTTAAAAAGTATAATTTTGGCCGGAACACCACTTTAAGCAAAACTTTCATGACCTGAATTATTTGTAGTCTGATTGTGCTTGAATGACTGGACCCACTTCTTATGTCTACAGGTACCCAAAGGGCTTATTCATACCTATACATTTTCTTATACTAAAAAGTACATTTTACACTTTATTACAATTTCCTAAAATCAGAATTAAAATCAAATGGCAAAAGGATTTTTTCACGATGAATAATAGTATGAAACAGTTCATTAGCGCAATACTGCAACATGGTACTATTAATATGTTGAGTGGTACTCCTAGTACCAATTCACGCTGAACAGACATATAATCCCTTTATTATTATTATATAGGATTTATATAGCGCCAACAGTTTACACAGTGTTTTACAATATAAAGGGGGACAGTATGATTACAATACAGTTCAATACAGAAGGAAAAGGAGTTCCCTTCTCATCGAGCTTACAATCTAACACTCAGCATATTAATAGTACCATGTGGCAGTATTTAACTCATGAATTGTTTGATACTATTTATTCATTGCAAAAAAATCTTTTTGACATTCAATTTTAATTATGATTTTAGAAAATTGTAATAAAGTGTTTTTTTTTTTATATACCACTTGAAGATCAAGCCTTTTCTGACACTTTGTTTACATGTAAAAATATGGGGATTTTTTTGCTAGAAAATTAATTAGAACCCAGAAACATTATATATATATTTTAAAGCACAGGCCCTAGAGAGTAAATTTTCATGCTTTAAATTTAAGATCGGTGTAATCAGATCTTTACCATTTAAGAAAAAAAAATGGCACTATTTACATCTGAGAAAACTGGAAGTGATGAATACTCATCGCTTTTGGTTTCCTGTATAATAAAGGCGATCAGAGCTGATCTTGTCTCTGTTTGCCTCTATGGAAGCTCCAGTTGGTATAATCGCTGAAATTCCAGCACTGTACAGGTATGTCACTGGTCCAGATGTGGTTAAAAAAGAAAACTCTTTGGTGGTTTCTTGGTTGCCCTCAAAATCCCAATAGAGGATATTATTTGTGTTTGTTATAAAATAGAGATGGTGGCAACCACATACCCATAGCCAATGTGACTTAATTTGATACATTTTACATGCCTTATACACACAATGCTCCAGCTATTTGACCCCCCCCACTCTGCATCACGCTGCTGCCTTACACAGACACCTCATCTAGCCATATGCTCAAGCTCTGTGCTCCCTTCCACAGTCTGTGATAAGTACTGCAATTGTTCCTCTCCTTCTCCTCCTACTCCCGGCGTCTCCCTCTGAGTTCACAGGAGCCGGAACTACAGAGGAGGCATCGGGATTTGACTGTCAGCGCGCATTGAGAACAACACTGGAAACAACATTGGGTGGTAAACATTCGCCACAATGTCGATTTGTGGCAAAACCCCTGGGGACCACCAAACTTTTCTTGTGGTCCATGGACCACTAGTTAGCAACTGCTGATCTAAGATATGTAGTCATAATAGTAGAGCAGATTAGTAACAAAATCAAATTCATTCTAGCTGGTTCACATACACTTCTAAAGAACAGGAGTGTCTTATACTGACACACACAACTACCAAAAGTGGGTTTTACTAATGTCTAAATATAATTATGGGATATGTAAACCTTCACAATTAACTTCTATTCGCTCCACCTTGTCCTTGTCTTTTTGCAGGTAAACAGAATGTGCATTTATTTTTTAAATTTTTTTTTACTTGGAGCCTGTAAAGCATTGCAACCACTTTAAATAGTTAATTTGGGCGAAATGTCCAAAATTAGCAATTTCCTTTATTAACTGCTACAGCTGCTGTCGGTGCTGTGTAAACTGTGTGTAGCATCAGCAACATACAGTATACAGCACTGTGTTCTAGCAGCAGTACTGGGATTTCTTGCCCTATTCCCAATACAAAAACGAGTCAGGCTGAACATGGCCCAGTCATTCACAGAAAGCTTTGTATTTTAGCAGAGAATACAAAGCTTCCTCTGATTGTCTGAGGTGGATATTGTGATGTCATTTATCATTTCAAAACACACATATCTTGCATTATTATTATATACTGTCCCGCCACTGCCAGTACATGCAGCTCCCAGTCTGCTCTGAGCTTCCAGTACATTTCCTTACTACGAAATACTGCTCACTGCTATGCAATCTCCTACTGCTACATACCGCACACTCCACTGGTCACTGCCCTGCACTGCATACCATGCATTGCACAGTCTATAAAATCTGTGGCTACATATGGCACACACTAACACCAAGTAGGGAAGGGGGCTCTGTTAGGTAGACAGTATGGGGCCTCGATTTCTGAAGGCAGCCCTAGTGATGATTGACAACGCTCATCTCTGGCCATCTCATTCAGCACAGCAGAAGATTGGTCAGCTTGGACTTACAACAGTAACGGATCAGTCAGTGCTGGCAGGGTTGTGTGATCAAGCTTACGGTTGCAATTAAACATCCAGTGTATTAGGGGTTGTTCACAAGTGTGACTGATTATAAAGAACAAAGCAATGCTAATATATATGCTCCTATGGCATTTGTGTTGTGTTTATGATATATTTTCATTGTGTTTGTGAAGAAGCATTGAAAACACTTCAAGAATGTTTGATAAATCCCCTTGGGGGCTTTGTTTTTCTAGTAGGAAGTGTTTAAAGAGGAAGTTATGTAGAGCAAATAGTCTTCTTTGAGGTGTGGTTAGGTTGTAGTGTGATAGCAGACATGTTTGTGAATTCTCTGCAAGATGGATTATTATACTGTGATCTCTTTGACAGTTGGTTTGCTCCAGCTCAGTTTTGCTGAATCAAATTTTTTTGCAACTGGCAATAGTGCTCAATGCTTCTGCTCCTACCTCTCACTAGCACTATTGCTGGCTGTCTTAATGCTTTTGCACACAGAAGCAACACCAGCAGACCAGCCTACTGCTTTTTGGCCCTGCACTCCCTGTCTTCAACTACAGGGGTGCTTGGATCTCCGCCACAACATAATCCCTCTCGTCACTTTGGCCTTCAACCAAAATATGTCACCTAGAACAGTGTTTCTAAACCTCTTTTCAGTCAAGGCACCCTTTAAAAGTATGCGCAAACTCGAGGTACCCCATTCTAAAATGTAAAGAAAATTATAGTTTTACATACTATAGTGGTATCCACACATGTAGGACGCTCAAGATTAGAGATAATTTATTTTTACAAAGCAATAAACTTTTGCACACTGGTATTGACTAGTATTCCAGCTTTTCTCTTTTTTCTCAGTTTCTGACCCGATTGCTCCCCCTTATCAACCTATGACATCATCAGTTGTTAGGATGCCAGTAGCTGGTCTGTACCATGCCCAAGATTGTAATACTGCAATATTAAAAATTTGTGGCTTTGTGTAACAAAAAAGGCAGGCTTAATTTACCCGATGTTGAAAATGGAAGGGAGGAAGAATAAAATAAGCTGCAGGAACAGTGTCATGATACAGATTCTTGATTGGTTTGAAAGAATAGCAGCACAGTGAGGACAACACTGTTTTTCATTTTCTGACCATGTCAGAAGGGGATGGACCTGAGCTGTGGCATATTGCATTGGGTGGCTAAACAACACTCTCAGTTTTAACCAACAGTCACAGGGATATAGAATGATGCTGCTTATCTGCAAGAACACAGTGGTGATACTAGCCAGTCTATAAAAAGAGACGGCAGTTAAGATGGTGCACAGATAGAGCTAGTAGTTTTTCCACTGCGGCCATTAATTGGATATATGCACAGGCAAGGGAACACTACACTGGATGACTCAATGAATAAGTCCTTCTTTTGGTGCAGCTTTCCAATGTGACTATAAGCTGAATTCAGTTATCTCTCAAATCCTTTTTGTTACAGAGCTAGTCTGTTGATTTCATATGTTCAAGTGGAGTGGTGGCCAGCAGAGACTGTAAATTGATTTGAGTGATACTCTTGCATTGTTCAAATTCCAACTCTCGATGAAAAGCATCATATAATGTTTTTTGTTTTTTTTTTTTGTTTTTTTTATGAGTCAAACAGCAGAGGGTAAGAAACAGTATTTTAGGCTCAGACTGTTTTCTGATTGGAATGCATTGTGTGAAAAAAGTTCATGTCACATTGGTGCGGTTACTGGAGAGTACTTCTCCGCAAGATTCTAGAGAAGATCGACAAGCAACCACAAATAATTATAGGTGTGTGTTCTGTTGGATTGTTTTTATGTACAATTTTGCCAGATTCAGATCTGCTGATGCAGTAAATAAAAGATAAACATACTAAAAACTTTGGATGTCTTCACAATAATGTCATTTTCATATTTTTTGAATAGTAGTTGTTTACTTTGATCCCGTAATACATTAATAAATTCATCCCCTCACTTAATGTTTTACTAACTGTGTTGGTCATAACAGTTTCACCAAACGGAAAGTAAGTAAAGACCCTCCAACAGCTACACAAATGGAAACATATAATCTGCAACATAATGTTTGTGTTCTCCTAACAGCAACACATATGTTGCAGCTATTTCCTCACTTCCTGACCAATAGAATATCTCTGTAATGGAATCCAAAATAGCAGTGAAAAATCTTCTATTCCTTTCCCACACTATCAAAAAAATATTCAGATGGACATACACTGTGTATACTGCTGAATTACAGCATCTCACAAAAGTGAGTGCACCCCTCACATTTTTGTAAATATTTTATCATATCTTTTCATGTGACAACACTGAAGAAATGACACTTTGCTACAATGTAAAGTAGTGAGTGTACAGCTTGTATAACAGTGTAAATTTGCTGTCCCCTAAAAATAACTCAACACACAGCCATTAATGTCTAAACTGCTGGCAACAAAAGTGAGTACATCCCTAAGTGAAAATGTCCAAATTGGGCCCAATTAGCCATTTTTCCTCCCCGGTGTCATGTGACTCGTTAGTGTTACAAGGTCTTAGGTGTGAATGGGGAGCAGGTGTGTTAAATGTCAGCGTGAGAAGAAAAAAAAAAAACATTACCGAGCTTTTGTTTACATCATGTGATCAGCTGTCATTGGCTGACAGGGGATCGGCCCCTTACTCGGATCTGTGATCATCTGAGTCTCCGTCAGCCCTGCAGGGTGTGCGTGCTATGATGCGTCCTATGATGGCCTCCCGGAAATTGAGGTCCGTGCTGTGGCCGTCATTCGGCTATGGCCCGGACCTCAAGTGGTTAAAGGAGAAAAAACTTTCCCCTGTCAAGTGGACTCTTTCTCCACTTTCGGGTGCCGCTGCGCAGTGATCTCCTGTGTGACAAGTACATGACAGTACCGGTTGCACAGGACATCACTGCGCAGCGGCACCCAAAAGTGGAGAAAAAGTCCACTTGACAGGGGAAAGTTTTTTTTCTTTTAATTGCTACAGCCTGCAGATTACAGTCTTCTCTCTGCCTCCGCCCACTCCCTTCCTTCTGGGGAATTCTCTGACTGGGATGGCTCACCAGTCCCATTGCAGCCAGACCCTTGGCCCCAGTAGCCGGACCCCAGGACCAGCAGCCCAGCTCCAGCAGCCAGACCCTTGGCCCCCAGCAGCCAGGCCCTAGCAGCCAGACCCCAGGACCAGCAGCCCAGCTCCAGCAGCCAGACCCTTGGCCACAGCAGCCAGGCCCTAGCAGCCTGACCCCAGGACCAGTAAGTAGCCCAGCCCCAGCAGCTGTGTTATCAGGCTGCATTTCATTGGGCACTGGTATAACTGCATTTAATTGGCACTGATCAGGCTGCATTTAATTGGCAGTGGTAAGGCTACATTTTATTGGGGAGTCGGCGCCGGCGCGAAGCGTCACCTCCCTGAAATGAGTTTGAAAACTCCCTGAAATGAGTTTTTGCAGGTTGGGATGTCTGTACTGTGATAACCTACTGACTTAAGAAATAAGTTAATTGAAGTGATGTGGTGGCCAGCGGAGACTGTAAATTTATTGGGAGTAATATTCTTCCAGTGTTGGATATTAATTTCAAAAGTAGTAATGTTTATAAAGTATTATGCGGCAGATAAAGATAATATGTGACAGTGGTGTGGAAACTGTAGAATACTGCAGAGCAAGCTTTTAGAAGAATGGAAGAAAGCTTATGTTTGCTACACTGAACAGAGACAGTTGGAACAATTCATAAAATATTAGCCTATCTTATTAGGAGCAATCCTGAAAGCCTAGCCCATAACAAGCACCAGAAGTCTCCCTCATAGTTATTTCCATGAATTTCTCATTTAACCACCCTTTTTTCATTTCCATAGAGCCTGCTTCCTGTCTGCCAAATTATAAACAGACAAGCTACAACTATAGTGTAGAATTTGCATATCCCTTACATATCGTATTAGTAGAGAATTTGATATAGAGATAGAGATAGACATATTTTAAAAATAAAGTTTGGTTGCTAAAGACACATGGGAAATACAATTAGCATGGGACTGAGTTACAAATCTCAAAAATGTAGATTCTGGAGTAGTTCAATACTTTTTCTATACAGTTTAATACTAAAGTAAATACTTTTAGGCCAATTTACATGGATTTCAGTTTACCCGATTTACTGTATATATTTTAATTAAAATGCTTGCATAAAGCTGAATTTTAGATATAGATTTTTTAAATTTTTTTGCATAATTACAATGGTTCAATTTGGCAAAGTATGCCTGTTCTAGAACTGGCTGATCCCTGTGGAAGCAGAGAATAACTGCAGTAATCACCACTTCTACAGTGATCCTTGCTGTCTTCTGGCTGCTGTGCTAAGCGACTGCTCTGTTGCATAATATACGTAGTGGGGGGCTTGGGATGCTTGGGATGATTGCTTGGGATGGACACCAATAAGAGAATGCTCTGTATTTACTGAGAAGAATGCAAAGTGTACTCTGAATGGCACCTGTGCTGAGCGAACAACACTCTGTTCAGTATGAAGCAGGGCAGCCATTCAACACAGGACCTGGAAGACAACGATGATCACTGTAGTAATGATGACTACTACAGTGTTTTTATTGCTTCCAGAGGCATTGGCCAGATATGGAACATTCAAACTTACAGCTGGGCTAATGCAAATATGCAAGATAATCCATAACTGGAATTTAGTTTTAAGTGTAGTCACCCCAAAGTTCCACTAATTTTAACTAAAATATTGATAATGCTAACTTTTCCCACACATCTCTATTTCCACAATAAATGTGCTGCTAATGGCTGCTGAGGGATCCTACTTGGTTTGTGGGATGTAACCAAGCTACATAGAGTCAAACTACAACTAAAGACATTCTTTTTTTAGATTCAAATAGAGAGGTGAGGGGATAGAACCAATGTCAGGTTTATATTGCTGTCTTTATCTTCATAAGACCTCATACACACAAGGCACTTGATTTTCTCCTCCGAACACCTTTTACTCCTGCTAGGAAATGCTGCTTAAAGCGGACCTTAAGTCATTTTTTCAACTTTCCATCTATTAAATCTTCTGCCCTTGTTGTTTTAACTGTGGATAGTAAAACATTTTTTTTCTCCCGCATATTTGGCAAGTACAGAATCACAGTTTATTTAAAATAATATGCAAAGTGGTTGGAGGGAAGCTTCAGGGTGGCAAAGATGTTTTTATTACAAATTATGTGAGCAGACTGCAATTCCTCTTTAAAGCCACATATTGCACACATGTTTAGGCACGTCAAATGTTTGAGCATTAATGGTTTCCATTGGCCAGAATAATAATTTATTCTGGCCAATGGAAGGAAAAGACACTCAAGAGCTACAGTTCTGTTAAAAGTAATTGCCCCCTCCCATGCTGAATCATGAATGAACTGTGATTAAAGAGGGATTCTGGCCTGAAAAAAAAAAAAAAATTAAAGTCAGCAGCTACAAACACTGTAGCTGCTGACTTTAAATAAGTACTTACCTGTCCTGGGTGCCCACAATGTGGGCCGCCGAGGCCGACCCGTCCCTCAGCTCTAGGGTCCCGGCACCGCCATCCTAGGTAAGGGAAACAGGCAGTGGAGCCTTGCGGCTTCACTGCCAGTTTCCTACTGCGCACGCGCAAGCGGAGCGGCGCGGCGCTCCACTCTGTGAATGGCCCGTGGTGTTCTGGGAACACACACAGTTCCCAGAAGACAACGGGGGCCACTCACCAAGGAGAAGAACACGCCGCTGAATAGGAAGAGGCAGATTAGGAAGACTGCCTAGCAACAAGGGTTTAGGTGAAAAAGTAATTCCCCCCTAAACCTAATAACTGGTTGTGCCACCCTTGGCAGAAACAACTGCCTTATTAAATGAAACCATCATTTAAAAACTGCATTTTGTATTTACTCAGATTATCTTTGTGTAATAACAACATTTGTTTGATGATCTGAGTCATTTAAGTGTGACAAATATGCAAAAAAATATAAAATCAGAAAGGGGCAAATAGTTTTTCACAGCATTGTAAGTGCTTCTAGTGTTTGAAAGAGAAGTATGGGTTTGGCATTTTTTCCCCCCATTATATTTACCTAGGTGGTAAGTATGCTGCATCTGTCCCCTGGTGTCTCTGCACTGAGAACCGAGCCATCGAACATCGCCAATTGCTCGGTTCTCTCGGCTCCTCGAGCAGAGAGCTGCTGCCTGTGAATCAGCAGCTCTCCTGCTCTGCTCCTCCATGCTCACTGGAGCGCTAAGCTGTGATGGCTCGCTGAGAGGCTGAGATGGCTATCAGTCCAGGCACCTGGTGGATCCAGACTCCCAGAGTTGGGATGACGCAGTGCCTGGACTGATCTGTGTGACGTCAGCAGAGAGCAGACTTCAGACAACTCTCTGCTAAAAACGGGTCACAGGAGTGCAAAAAACGAATTGCACTCCTGTGACTCATAGGAGAAGCCCAGCCAAACGAGCTCAGGCTGGACTTCTTTAAGCGTGTTTAGATGCATTTTCTGCTTAAAAGCTTCTGTCCTGAACATGCAGGTGAATTTTTTTTTTTCAGCCTGTAAACGCTCCTCTATTAATACATTGGTAAAAGCCTATGTGTGCATGGACACACAGGTTAACATAGAGGTACTTTTACAGGCTGAAAACATTTTGACTTTAGATATACAGTATTTTAAAGATTGCTAACCTAATGCATAATGAAGATCCATGTTCATCTAATAAAACCCATCTTAACCACTTCCCGCCCAGCCTATTTGTCAATTGACGGCTGGGCGGGACATTTGTGGTTCAGGATGGACGTCATATGATGTCCTCCCGGAATGCGTCCCGTGCGTCCGTAGGGCCACGCTGCTGCACAATCTGTCATCGACTGTGTCCATCAGTGTGCTGGCTCACTGCTGGTACCATGTGATCACTGTAACCAATCACAGCAGATAACATGACAGTTGTAAACAATGGATGGCTTCCTTTCATGCCATCCATTGTGTACAACAATTGTGTTGCTAGCTGTGAGTGGTCACATTGTACAGACAGGGTCAATAACAGCCTATACCATATAATTATTTCTGGCAACTCACAGCTAATCACAATACACACTGAATTAATCTGTTTCATTCAATAAAAATGGTTACTTATACCAATGAAATTCACTGGTATAAGCAATTAAAATGGGTAGTACAGTGTTACCATGGTAACACAATTGCTCTGGTTACAATGTTTAAAAAAATATTGAAAAAATGTAAAAAAAAATATTAATTATGTTTTCCCCCTTTTTTTTATATACAGTATATACTGTCATCAATCAGTGTCCCTGATCACCACCACACAGGGTGGATGTGGATATAAATCAATGATTTAAAAAAAAAAGATTTTAATCAGATTTTTATCAAATTTATTTTAAAGATAGTTTTCTACTTAAGATACATTTATAATTTAGTTTATTCAGCATGAAATGGAGCTTAGTTATGTAGCATAAGGCTGTATATTCTGCAATATTTACATTTTTGGTAAACTTATTCAATGAATCCAAGCTCTGCAAGCTGAGATAACATGCACTGCATTGATGCATTCACACAATTTCATGAAATAAAACAAAGTTCAGCAATATCCCTTTATCCCATTGTTGTGCAAATCTATGTACACTACAAACTGTACGATTGAATCAGTGAATGGGACTGTCGGCGAGTCAACAGCGGGTCAGAAGGACAGAGATTACAGTTGCTCTTTAAAAATGATGATTCAAATTGACTTGATTTAAATCAAGCCTTTTTACTAGTGATTTAAATCAAATCTACCCTGTCACCACACCAGTTATATGATGATGCTGTACTGCGTGGCCAATGATGCAAGCACGCCCACATAAATAGCATAAATAACTGGTGTATATTGGTCCGGGGACACACTGTACACCTTTGCTGCCATTGTGCTCTTGCTGGGTGTCCAGTGTGCTCCTGTTCCTTTAAGGGGGATTGGGCTGCCTCCAGGCCCACCTGGCCCTCATCTATCCATTTAATGCATGTGCTTCCATTGTGGAGACACTCATAAATTCAGCAGTGATAGGACTGCAAGCATACACAGGGTGCCGTGAATAGGCCTTGCAGCTTATGCATGCGTTTGCAAATGCGTGCTAACTAAACCCCTGTTTTTAACGCAGACTGTTGGACAGGTTAATTTGGTCAGTTGGCAGACTGGTTGGTGAGTTGAGCTATGGAATGTTCTGTTTTTGTCTTTCATCTAATACTTTTGTTTACATATTAAAACTTTTAAACAGAGATCATTAGATCTTGTGCGCTTCCCTTTCCTTTCCATATACATCTGGTGTTCCTGAGTGTCTGAGGACCTGTGTATCCCATTGTGAGGAGAAAGGAGTGAGGACTTGCTAAGCATCTGTCAGAACCATTATCCCTGAGGGGAACACAGCTTGCTTTGACCTTTCAGGTAATGCAGGGTCATGGCCTTGAGGTAAGAGAAGTCAACATATATGGTGGTGAAGACACGGAGCACTTTTATTTGGATAACAGTGGCACAGCGGTGATCGCACTATGTATTAATTGTACTTTAAAGTTTGAGTTTACACAATTTTGGAATGTGAACGTAATTTTTGTTATACACTGTATACTTTGAGTTTATTGGAATGTTCACATTTTTTGTAGTATAGTTTTTTAGTATATGGTAGATTTTGGTTGCGGTACTGCCGCACTGCTATTTTATTCATTTTATGTCGTTGAGTGTTGTGAATTCACTTAATTGGTGTTAGCTGGCAATGTTACGTTAAATATTCAGATTATTTTGAGCACAGGTCACTAATTTATTACTGTGGTTGCGTGAATTGATGTGATTTTGTATCACATTGGTCCAGATATGTGCATCTATGTCCATTTGTCACAGACAGTGTCTCCAAAGTGAATCAGTCGGTGTGTTTTTTATGAAGTGCTAACTCATATATTTATATGGTCACTGCACTCTGCGGTGAATAATTTATTGCAGGCAGTATATATATTACAATATATTGTTTGGGGGGGTCAAAGTAATTTTCTAGCAAGAAAATAAATAAAAAATGTAATGTAAACAAAAAGTGTCAGAAAAGGCCTGGTCTTCAAGCGGTTAGAAGAGTGGGTGATGTGTAGAATAAGCTTCTAATGTTGAGCATAAAATGCCAGGACAGGTCAACCCCTCCCCAAATGACCTCTTTTTGTAAAGTAGACACCCCAATGTACAGTGGGGACGGAAAGTATTCAGACCCCCTTACATTTTTCACTCTTTGTTATATTGCAGCCATTTGCTAAAATCATTTAAGTAAATTTTTTTCTTCATTAATGTACACACAGCACCCCATAATGACAGAAAAACACAGAATTGTTGACATTTTTGCAGATTTATTAACCAGTTGCCGACCGCCTCACGACGATATATGTCGGTAGAATGGCACGGGCAGGCAAAGTAAGGTACAGGTACGTTACATGCCTCCCGCGGGTAGGGGGTCCGATCGGACCCCCCCCCCGGTGCCCGAGGCGGTCGGTATTTCTCCCCCTGGCGATCGGAGGTGAGGGGGAGGCCATCCATTCGTGGCCACCCCCTCGCGATCGCTCCCGGCCAATGAAATCATTCCTCTGCCTCTGTAATGTAAACATGAGGAAGTGATATAATCTCTCCTCGAGCCGGTCTTTTCGTTCCGGCACCGAGGAGAGAAGACATCAAGTAAGTGCACCAAACACAACACTTTGAGTAGAACACACTAGGCACACTTTTCACCCCCCATCACCCCCCGATCACCCCCCTGTACCCCCTGTCACAGTGACACCAATAGCAGGTTTTTTTTTTTTTTGCATTGGTGTCAGTTTGTGACAGTTATAAGTGGTAGGGCAGTTAGTATTAGCCCCCTTTAGGTCTAGGGTACTCCCCTAACCCCCACTGCCAACCCGGCATTCAGGTGGAAACAGTTGATTTTACGCCACTGGATTTTTATTCGCTGTTTTTCACTGAAGATCTCTATAGATCTATTGTGGACCAAAGCAATTTATACGCTGGTCAACACATCACCACTATTCCCCAGTCCTCCCTTGCCAGAGATTGGAGACCAATTACGGTCTCCGAATTTAAGCTCTTTCTGGGCCTTTCCCTCAACATGGGCATAACTAAAAAGAGTGAGTTGCGGTCATATTGGTCCACTGACCCAATTCACCATATGCCCTTGTTCTCTGCCTCCATGACCAGGGCACGATACGAGCAGATTTTGCAGTTCATGCACTTCAACAACAATGAACTCTGTCATCTTCGTGGAGACCCTGAATACGATCGGCTCTACAAAATTCGGCCCCTCGTAAACCACTTCAACCAACGTTTTGCAGACTTGTTTACTCCCCATCAAGTTGTCTGCGTTGATGAGTCCCTGATTACATTTTCTGGCCGTGTGTCATTCAAACAGTACCTTCCCAGCAAGCGTGCCAGATACGGGGTCAAGATGTATAAGCTCTGTGACAGAGCCACAGGCTATACATGTAGTTTTATGGTTTACGAGGGCAAAAATAGTCACGTAGAGCCGACAAACTGCCCTGACTACATAGGAAGCGCTGGCAAGATTGTGTGGGACTAGGTGTCACCCTTATTCGGAAAGGGGTACCACTTGTACGTGGGCAATTATTACACGAGCGTGCCACTTATTAGTCACCTTTTTGATCAACAGATTGGAGCATGTGGCACCGTGCGACCTAATCAGTTTCCCAAGCGGCTTGTAGATTCCCGTCTTAGGCTGGGGGAGAGAGCCTGCTTGCAGTGTAATAGATTGCTCGCTATGAAGTGGAGGGACAATAAGAATGTTTTCGTTCTTACCTCCCTTCATGCAGACACGATGGTCCAAATTACTACGGCGACTGGTGTTGTGGAGAAACCCCTCTGTGTCCACGAATATAACCAAAATATGGGAGGGGTGGACCTCAACGACCAGCTGTTGGCGCCGTACCTAGTTGCCCGTAAGGCCAGACACTGGTACAAGAAAGTGTCTGTTTATTTATTTCAATTGGCTTTGCTGAACGCTCATGTGCTATACAGAGCTTCAGGACGGACTGGATCCTTCCTTAAATTCCAGGAAGAGATCGTCAGAGCCCTTCTGTTTCCAGACGGTGCTCCACCTCACCTTCCCCAACCAAATGCAGTAAGCCGGCTGCATGAGAGGCATTTTCCTTATGTCCTCCCGAGTACCCCTACCCAACGAGCCCCCCAAAGAAGATGTTGTGTCTTCAGCAAGCGCGGATATAGGCGTGACACCCGGTATTATTGTCCCTCCTGTCCTGACAATCCTGGTCTATGCATTGGTGAATGTTTTGAATGCTACCATTCACTAGTTGAGTATTAGCGTAGGGTACAGCACTGCACAGACTAGGACACACTTTCACAGGGTCTCACAAGATGCCATCGCATTTTGAGAGACCCAAACCTGGTACCAGTTACAAAAGTTAAAGTTACTAAAAAAAGTGTAAAAAAAAAAAATATATAAAATAAAAAACAAAAAAACAAAAATAGTTGTCGTTTTATTGTTCTCTCTCTCTCTCTATTCTCTCTCTATTGTTCTGCTCTTTTTTTACTGTATTCTATTCTGCAATGTTTTATTGTTATTATGTTTTACCATGTTTGCTTTTCAGATATGCAATTTTTTTATACTTTACTGTTTACTGTGTTTTATTGGTAACCATTTTTTTGTTTTCAGGTACGCCATTCAGCTGCAGAGTGGATTTATTTATCTTGACAGCAACAGCGTTTGCTCACACGATACATAAAGCCGTGACTCCAGCGCTGTCGGAGGTGATTTCACCACCACAGTTACATACTTCAGAATATATGTTGAAGCGTGGGGGCAGCAGTGGGTGGAGGAGCGATTTGCTCCTACCTTTTGTGGGAGGATACCCCCATGCTTCGGCATATATATATTTTAGGCACAGGTTTCGTTAAATGTTTTATTTTTTACTATGTTTTTTTTGTATTTGCTTTGCAGGTATGGTAAGTCTTACTGTTATACTGTAATGTTACTTTGTTTTATTGTTAACCATCATTTGCTTAGCAGGTACGCCATTCAGTTGCAGCGAAGATTTATTTATCTTGACAGCAACAGCGTTTGCTCCCATGATACATAAAGCCGTGACTCCAGCGCTGTCGGAGGTGATTTCACCAACACAGTTACATACTTCAGCATATATGCCAAAGCGTGGGGGCACCAGAGGGCGGAGGAGCGATTTGCTCCTAACTTTTGTGGGAGGATGCCCCCGTGCTTCGGCATATATATATACGGTGCATGTATGCCCATCATTAGAAGTGGGTGGATGAGGGAGGTATTCTAATGGTGGGCATACCCACCGATCAATCTCTTTTTTTCGTTCAGCCCACAGGCTGCATGAAAAAAAGTTTACAATATATGCCCAACAAGGACCAGCAACGTATCGGTATGTTGCTGGACTTTGAGTGGTTATACCAGAATGATGCCTGCAGGTTTAGGTATCATCTTGGTATCATTCTTTTCAGCCAGCGGTCGTCTTTCATGTAAAAGCAATCCTAGAGGCTAATTGGCCTCTAGACTGCTTTTACAAGCAGTGGGAGGGAATGCCCCCCCCACCGTCTTCCATGTTTTTCTCTGGCTCTCCTGTCCCAACAGGGAACCTGAGAATGCAGCTGGTGATTCAGCCAGCTAACTATAGAGCTGATCAGAGACCAGAGTGGCTTCAAACATCTCTATGACCTAAGAAACTGGAAGCTATGAGCATTTCATGACTTAGATTTCGCCGGATGTAAACAGCGCCATTGGGAAATTGGGAAAGCATTTTATCACACCGATCTTGGTGTGGTCAGATGCTTTGAGGGCAGAGGGGAGATCTAGGGTCTAATAGACCCCAGATTTTTCAAAAAAGAGTACCTGTCACTACCTATTGCTATCATAGGGGATATTTACATTCCCTGAGATAACAATAAAAATGATTTAAAAAAAAATGAAAGGAACAGTTTAAAAATAAGATAAAAAAGCAAAAAAATAATAAAGAAAAAAAAAAAAAAAAAGCACCCCTGTCCCCCCCTGCTCTCGCGCAAAGGGGAACGCAAGCGTCGGTTTGGCGTCAAATGTAAACAGCAATTGCACCATGCATGTGAGTTATCACCGCGAAGGTCAGATAGAGGGCAGTAATTTTAGCAGTAGACCTCCTCTGTAAATCTAAAGTGGTAACCTGTAAAGGCTTTTTTTTTTTTTTTTCTTTTTTTTTTTTTTTGCCACTTCAGCAGACGGCATCAAGGGACTTGACTCAGCCTTGCAATTCGTCTTTTCCGTCCCTATCATTGTCTCATCATCGTAGCAGTTTTAGAAGTAATAAAATTTTACCAACAATTTATTACTGACTCCCCCCTTAACCCTACCCCCATAAACCCTTCCCTCCACTGCTATCCCACCGGTCACTAAGTTAAGACCTACACCAGTCGTCTCCTCACCATAGATCTTACAACCTCAGTTCCTGGGCGTAACTCCATGTCTTTTTAAAAGCTGTCCATCCCTCCCATTTTGCCTTGGTTCTATTAGTCTCCTCATCGATAGTTCTACCCCAACATTCCATTATACATGTTTCCTCAACCGTATCTATCCACTCCCAGATTAATGGGGTTTCCTTCTTCTGCCAGTTCTTGGGTATGAGTCTCTTAGCGGCGTTTAGAAGATGAGGGGTCAGGGACCTTTTATACTGCTTTATGTCATCCACCCCACTATGGAACAGCACCACCCAAGGATCTTCCACTAATTCTTTTTTTGTAATCTCCTTTAATGAGTTGCAGGATCTTTTTCCAGTATTCCCTTATTTTAGGGCAGTCCCACCACAGATGTGTCATGGAGCCAACCTTTTTACAACCTCTCCAGCACTCTGCTGCTGTACTGCCCCTAAATTTTCTTATTTTTTCTGGGGTTGAGTACCATCTTACTAAACACTTATAGTTCATCTCTGCTGTTCTGCTATCCACCGCCGAGGCGTGGGCAAGGTTCAAAATTTTTCCTATAAACTTCTTGTCACGCGTTGTCCCTAGTTCCCTCTCCCATTTTCTAATGAATGGCGGTATCTCCACTTCTTCAGCCCTCAATAGAACTTTATACATTTTTGATATAGTATTTCTCGGATCCTTTTCCACGAACAATCGTTCAAAAATGGAGAGGTCTTCTCCGGATCTGACAGGTTGAGGTAATTTTTTAATAAAGTGGTTCAACTGGAGAGACCGCCATTCAACCATCCCCGGTGCAAGATTATTGTGCATCAAATCCTGTGTAGAGATCACTTTTCCTTTTTTTATTATATCCCTTAATTGTGTGACACCCTTTTTTAACCAAACCCCTCCTATGTTATTCATTCCTGGTGGAAAATATTCATTATCTAACAGTGTAATTAAAGGTAATTTATATTTGCCATAAAGCCGTTTATATATCCCATTCCAAATTTTGAAGACATTATGTGTTAATGTGTCAGTGTTTTCATCTAATCTTCTATGTTGTGGGGGGTTCCAAATAATACTACCCAATTGTGCTTTACTTAGTGTTTTCTCTATACTAACCCATTTTTTCTCATTTTCTTCCTTGCCCTATTCTACCACTCTGGACAGTACAACAGCTTTGTAATAGATTGAGGTGTCAGGGACAGCTAATCCTCCCTTCCTTTTCCCCTGTTTCAACATTTGAAAGGAGACTCTCGGTTTTTTATGTTTCCAAATTAAATTCATTAGCAACATTTTTAATTTTCTCAAGTATTGTTGGGGGAGGGCTAGTGGCACCATCTGAAATCTATACATGACCTTAGGGAGGATCGCCATTTTTATAATATTGATATGTCCCAGCCAGGATAGTGATGTTCCAAGAAATTTTTTACCATCAGACCTGACTTCGTCTAATAGGGGAATGTAGTTTATTTTGTACATCTTCTCCCGTGTGTTTGCTAATTTAATTCCCAGATATTTTAATTCTTTAGTCCAGGTGAATTTAAACTCGTTTTTTAATCTTCTTTCTTCTATTTGACTTAAGTTGATATTTAATATCTCGAATTTTGCAAGATTTATTTTAAAGTTGGAGATTTCCCCATATTCTTTCAAGGTATTTGTTAAATTGCACATTGTCTTCCGGGGGTTCGTGACATAAAACAATATGTTGTCTGCAAAAGCCGAGAGTTTGTGTTCTTCCTTTCCAAGCTTGAAACCAGATATGCTAGAGTCATTACGTATCGTGGCCAGAAGTGGCTCCAAGGAGAGGACGAATAGCATTGGAGACAGGGGACACCCCTGCCTCGTCCCATTTTTCATTTCGAAAGGGAGAGACTCTAGACTGTTTACTTTTATGGATGCAGTTGGGTGGTGGTACAATGATTTGACCCAGCCAATCATTCTTGGGCCGAAGCCCATAGTCTCCAAGGATCATGAACCCCCAGTCTACCCTGTCGAAAGCCTTTTCAGCATCAATCGACAGTAGCAGTCCTGGGGGGCCCCTCTCTTTTATCATTTGGAGTAGAAGTACCATTTTTACTCCATTGTCCCTTCCTTCCCTTTTGGGGGTAAAAACGACCTGATCCGGGTTCACTAGTTTATTCATTACTCCTTTCAGCTGCCCAGCCAATACTTTAGCAAAAAGCTTTATATCAACATTAAGTAATAAAATTGGCCTGTAGCTAGAACACAACGACCCCTCCTTTCCTTCTTTTAAGATGACAGTGATAGCCGCTGCGAGTGCATCTTTACTTAAATTATGCTCAACCCCTAGGCCGTTCATGTATCGGCAAAGCTTTGGGATCAGGATAGTTTTAAGATATTGTAAATCCATCCGGCCCTGGACTTTTCCCCAGTGCCGAATCGGACAGGGCCTTCCCTATTTCTTCCTCAGAGATCGGGGCCTCCATTGCTTCCCTGGCCTCTTTGGCTATTTTCGGGAGTCCTGCCTTTCTGAGAAAATAAGTTATTTTTCTATTATTTTCCCCAATTCGGACTTCCTGCTGCTATACTGCGTATAGTTCTTGATAATAAGTTCTAAATATCTCTGCAATTCCTTTGGGCGAATATACCATGTTACCATCTTTAGTTTGGATTTTCTCTATAAAATTGGCTTTTTTCTTTTGTAACATTTTTGCCAGATGTTTACTGGGTTTATTTCCCCACTTATATCTATCCCTTGCAGTAAAATTTAGGGCCATCTTAGTTTCATAGTCTAATAAATCCTTTAGCTCCGTTCTTTTATTTATTACCTTTTGGTATAATTCTTGATGATGGGCTGGATGTTTTTTGTGTTCTTGTTCAGCTTTGCCTAGCTCATCCATAAGTATGCGTATTTTCTTGGTTCTCTCCTTTTTTTTACGTGACCCTAACGCGATCAGGATCCCCCTGATGTAGGCCTTATGGCCTACATCAGGGGGATCCTGATGTAATTTGACACAAAGTAATTTTCAAGTTCCCTTGCAACCAATGCTGAACCTTCCTCATCTCGAATCAGCTCCTCATTCAAGCGCTATTCGACCAGATGGCCTAGTCTCCCTGATGCTAACATTTTCATCTTCACCAGGGCGTGGTCCGATAGTGTAGATATTTCAATCTTAGACTCCATCACCCTATCTATATCCCTGTGTTCTACAAAAATGTAATCTATCCTAGAGTAGGACCCGTTCACGGGAGAGTAAAACGTAAAGTGTTGTGTTTTAGGGTGTTGAATCCTCCAAATGTCAACCAATTGGCTGGCATATAGTTTTTGTTTAACTTCTTTCAATTGAACGTGAGTAGTCTCCCGCACCTGGGTCCTACTGTCTAGACCGGGTGCCATACAGAAATTCAAATCTCCCATCATAATCGTGTGGCCTCTCCTGAAATCCCTCAGCTTAGCCAATATACTTTTAAGATATTTCATCGGATTTTTATTGGGGGCATAAATATTTACCAGTGTAAATTCCTTGAAAATAAAAAAGATCTCGTGCATCAAATCTATCGCCTTCTAATGTGAAAAGTGACTAGTGCATACAATGTAACAAACAGGAGGAAAACAATTACACACTTTTCAATCATATATGAATGTCTTAATAGTGTGATATTTAAAAAAATAAGAGTATAAAGTTCATAAGTGTCAAGGTGGATAAGCTGGGTTTAAATATGTGGCATAAATAGATGTTAAAAGTGATCTTCATATAGAAAGTCCCGGTGTTATCAGGCTCTCAGAACTCTCACCTTAGGAGGAATAAGTTCAGGCATCAATAGGTGTCTTTATTTGGCACTGTATGTAGTAGCGTGATGGTAATCTGGATTTCCCATCTGTTGGTGGCTGAATTTATTGCCTTCTCGATCTTCATGTGAGGAAATGCCTATTTAGAAACAATTTCCACCCAGGCTCCACCAGCCCAGTGGGAAGAAAAAAAGGGGGGGGGGAGAGAAAGAAGCCTCCAATGGTGTAGTAGTAATGTCTGCTTTATTAGTATCTAAAAAGTGGTCTCTTACATTAAAAAACTTTAAAATTGCATAAAACTGAAGGAGCGGCGTCTGAGGCGCCTCCTTACATGACTTCCGGTTTGCGTCTGCTCTCCGCCATGCCCTACGCGTTACGTCACTGCTCGTGACTTCATCTGGGGAACCGGATTGGCCAGAGAGGGATGCCATTTATATTGCCTAACCGGAAATAGTGCGGCGGCCATTTTCTTGTAGTTCGTTTCTGTGTATTGATGCGGCCATCTTTATGGTGGCTGATGTATTCGGACGGCGGCCATTTTTAGCTGGATCAAGCTGATGTAAACAGGCGTACTGCTGTACGCAATAGAGTAAAATCATCACTGATGTGTTTTAATGTGTATCCAGTAACAGGGAATTGTAAAATGATCAATCGTATATTTTGGGTACTATAGTACGTCGGCCATTTTCCTGTAGCTTGTTGATATGTGTTGATGCGGCCATCTTTATGGTGGTTCACCTACATAGACGGCGGCCATTTTTAAGTAGATCAAACTAGTGAACAGACGTACTAATGTACGCAATGCAGTAAAGTCATTTCTGATATGGTTTTAATGTCCAATAACAGGGAGATACTGGAATGATGGGGTGAGGACTCTAAAAATTAAATTATGGGCACGTCAGTCGTAAACCTTAGTACCTAAGGAGATGTCTCTTACATATGTGTACATAGTGACACAGCCTGCATGAAAATAACATATATATTATAACATATGAAGATCACTTTTAACATCTATTTATCCCACATATTTAATCCCAGCTTATCCACCTTGACACTTATGAACTTTATACTCTTATTTTTTTAAATATCACGCTATTAAGACATTCATATATGATTGAAAAGTGTGTAATTGTTTTCCTCCTGTTTGTTACATTGTATGCACTAGTCACTTTTCACATTAGAAGGTGATAGATTTGATGCACGAGGTCATTAGAGTGTAATGAGAACACTTTTGATTTTGCTGCAGTCTCCAATAGACATCATCACATCACGCTTATCACAATTTTTTTAGTTTGAAAACTTTTGATATATTGTTGTCACCATTCCATTATTTATCATATTAGCGCGAAGGACATTTTCACTCATAGTGTAAATTCCTTGTCACCTAATTTCCCCTTTAAAAACAGGAATCTGCCCTCCAGATTGGTTAACCTATCTTCCAATGCAAAACGAGTTCCGCTCGCGAACCCGATTGCTACCCCCCTTGCTCTTTTAGTAACTGTATCTCCATAAAACCACAACGGAAAGTCTCTAGATGACAATTTAACGTTTGATTCATGGGAGATATGTGTCTCTTGAAGGAAAACCACTTCCGCCCCGTACCTTTTGAGCTCCTTCATTATCATGTGTTTCTTGCTTGGAATGTTCAATCCCCTAACATTGTAGGTCAAAAAATTAATTGTTGTCATCTCTTTAATCCAAAATTCCTATCAAAAGCATGTTTTGTTGATCTATAGCAAATTGAAGCTGTTTTTACGGTCCGTTTAGCAGGGGAACCGCTCCTCCCATCCCCCCTCCGCCCCCCCTACTCCCCAATCCCCCCCCCCTCACCCCGCCACCCCCCCAGCCCCTATCGGGCCCTTAGACCCCCGAAGAACACATTGTCTCATGTTCTTCGAGAGATCTCCAACTCCTGAGGTGAAGCTCTAGGTGTGCCCCATTTTCCTCCCCGTCCCCTCCAAAGTTTGTTTTCTGGGGAAGCTGGGGAGGTTGGCCGGCCGCCCGCCGTGTGTCCCTCTCAAGACTGTTTAACCTTTCTTCCTCGTGCTCACCTATCCTGCCACCCCCCCTCACCCCCACCCGTCACTTTATTAACCTGCAATTATTTATTTATTAACCTGTAATTCTAACCAAATCCCACAGCGCCCCCCTCCTCCCACTCATTAAACCATTCTGGCAGCTGTGGTTCCTGTATTTCTAGTTTTTTACAAAAGTCCCCCAGTTCATCAGGAAATCTTAGCCTGGCTGATCTTCCATCTTTTGATCCAATAAGGCAGGCCGGGAAACCCCAGTTGTACTTCATATTCTGTGTCCTCATCTGATCTAAAAGAAGCTTTAGCATACGTCTTCTAGCCAATGTCTCCGGAGTCAAATCTGAAAAGACCTGTATTTCAACGCCTTCATACTGCAGAGGAGTTTTCCCTCTTAGGTTTGCCCATATCTTGGCTTTGTCTTCAAAAAATCTAAATCTTACTATAATGTCCCGTGTTCTATTGGCCCTATTAGCGTCAAATCTCCCCACCCGGTGTACCCGTTCGATGTTCGGAAAGTCCTCCACACATACACCTAGGATTGGGGAAAATATTTCTCCTATAGCCTTCCTCAAATCTTCCCCCCTTCTTTCTGGAATTCTCAGGTTCTGTCTTCTGTTTCTGTTCTCTTGGTCCTCTAACCTATAGAGGAATTTGGCCTGATTATGATGTAAATTTTTAACTTGATCCTTGAACATCCGGCTCTCCCGGGCTTGTTTGTCCAAAATGTCTTCTACCGTCTCTAATCTAGCCAACAAGTGCCCCAGGTCAGACCTCAACAAGTTAATCTCAGTTTTAATGGAATTTTCCAGTCTGGTGAACATTGCCAAAATATCTCCTTTTGTGGGGAATTGGGCCTCAGTCCTTTGATCTTCTAATCTGGTTGTTTCTAATTCGCTTTCATTTGCTAAGTCCTCTTTAGATTGGTTTGGGGTCCCATCTTTCCTTTCCTCGGATCCCTTCTTCTTATCCTTTACCTTGCTTTGGGGGTACTGAATTGCTGTTATTTGGGCTAAGTCCCTGGGCCAGGTACTGTTTTATGGTACTTCCTGAGGTGTTGTCTCTTGGTGTTTTGGGTGCCCCCCCGGAGGCTTCAGATGAGGATTTACTCATGATATATCAACAGACCCCCCCCCTGCAGTATAGGTACCCTTTCTTCATTTTTTTTTTTTATAGATACCAGTTTAGTAAACTTTTTATTTCCTTATACGTATATCCTCGTTCGTCTACTCCAGGTTCCTGTTCTAGGCCAGCCCTTGCCTCCTTTCCGATCTGCGGGCCCCTTCAACTTCCCCCTTCAGAGGAACTAGGCATGGCACTACTGACCAAGGATTATCATGAATCAGCAGTTCAAATGAAAGTTCAAAGCAATTAAAAAAAAAAAAAAAATTTCAGCAATTCCCCCAGTCCAGCTAAAAAGTGTTCAAACAATCCTCATTCTCCAGGGTATTTTCAGTGGAACCACATCATCAGAATAGAAATGCGACTTACAGCAGAAACACTTCCTAGATACATAGACATGTCTTGCTCTTCACACTGTGGGTGTTCCGCTCTTACCTTCTCTCTCCAGGAGTGCTGGGCATCAAAGATGTACTTACGAGAGACCATTTGGTGGGGGCTGGGAAGTTTCTCCCTCTGTAGCGCCGGGGGCGCTGTTCGTCCTATCCTTCATGCTCAGCTTCCGCTATCGAGGAAGCTGGAATAGATACCAGTTTAGTAAACTTTTTATTTCCTTATACGTATATCCTCGTTCGTCTACTCCAGGTTCCTGTTCTAGGCCAGCCCTTGCCTCCTTTCCGATCTGCGGGCCCCTTCAACTTCCCCCTTCAGAGGAACTAGGCATGGCACTACTGACCAAGGATTATCATGAATCAGCAGTTCAAATGAAAGTTCAAAGCAATTAAAAAAAAAAAAAAAAATTTCAGCAATTCCCCCAGTCCAGCTAAAAAGTGTTCAAACAATCCTCATTCTCCAGGGTATTTTCAGTGGAACCACATCATCAGAATAGAAATGCGACTTACAGCAGAAACACTTCCTAGATACATAGACATGTCTTGCTCTTCACACTGTGGGTGTTCCGCTCTTACCTTCTCTCTCCAGGAGTGCTGGGCATCAAAGATGTACTTACGAGAGACCATTTGGTGGGGGCTGGGAAGTTTCTCCCTCTGTAGCGCCGGGGGCGCTGTTCGTCCTATCCTTCATGCTCAGCTTCCGCTATCCGAGGAAGAGCCGCTGTGGATGAGCATCCAGGGGATGGAGGGAGGGGGGGAGAGACGAATGCCGGACCCACGCTGAATGTCCCGCCGCATGGACTGTACACTGCCAGCCCCATGCTCCGTTGTGCGGGAAGGCGTTTCCAGCGCCTGTGATGGCTCAGATGCATCCGACGGGAAGAGATCGTGGCCCCGGCTTCTCACATTCCCCTCTCATAGCATTCACACTCTCCGGCTGGCCGGCTTGCACACCCAGGCTCCTCCCTCCCCGTGGACGCCGTCTCACGTCCGTAACCTGTAAAGGCTTTTAAAGGTTTTTAAAAATATATTTAGTTTGTCGCCACTGCACGTTTGTGCGCAATTTTAAAGCATGTCATGTTTGGTATCCATGTACTCGGCGTAAGATCATATTTTTTATTTCATCAAACATTTGGGCAATATAGTGTGTTTTAGTGCATTAAAATTTAAAAAAGTGTGTTTTTTTTCCCCAAAAAATGCGTTTGAAAAGTCGCTGCGCAAATACTGTGTGAAAAAAAAAAATTAAACACCCACCATTTTAATCTGTAGGGCATTTGCTTTAAAAAAAATATATAATGTTTGGGGGTTCAAAATAATTTTCTTGCAAAAAAAATTATTTTTTCATGTAAACAAAATGTGTCAGAAAGGGCTTTGTCTTCAAGTGGTTAGAAGAGTGGGTGATGTGTGACATAAGCTTCTAAATGTTTTGCATAAAATGCCAGGACAGTTCAAACCCCCCCCCAAATGACCACATTTTGGAAAGTAGACACCCCAAGCTATTTGCTGAGAGGCATGTCGAGTCCATGGAATATTTTATATTGTGACACAAGTTGCGGGAAAAAGACAATTTTTTTTTTTTTTTAACAAAGTTGTCACCAAATTATATATTGCTCAAACATGCCATGGGAATATATGAAATTACACCCCAATATACATTCTGTTGCTTCTCCTGAGTACGGGTATACCACATGTGTGAGACTTTTTGGGAGCCTAGCCGCGTACGGGACCCCGAAAACCAAGCACGGCCTTCAGGCTTTCTAAGGGTGTAAATTTTTTATTTCATTTTTCACTACCTATCACAGTTTTGGAGGCCATGGAATGCCCAGGTGGCACAAACCCCCCCAAATGACCCTATTTTGGAAAGTAGACACCCCAAGCTATTTGCTGAGAGGTATAGTGAGTATTTTGCAGACCTCACTTTTTGTCACAAAGTTTTGAAAATTGAAAAAAGAAAAAAAAATGTTTTTTTCTTGTCTTTCTTCATTTTCAAAAACAAATGAGAGCTGCAAAATACTCACCATGCCTCTCAGCAAATAGCTTGGGGTGTCTACTTTCCAAAATGGGGTCATTTGGGGGGGGGTTTGTGCTATCTTGGCATTTTATGGCCTTCGAAACTGTGATAGGTAGTGAGGACGCCCTTAGAAATCCTGAAAGGCGGTGATTGGTTTTCGGGGCCCCATAGGCAGCTAGGCTCCCAAAAAGTCCCACACATGTGGTATCCCCGTACTCAGGAGAAGCAGCAGAATGTATTTTGTGGTGTAATTCCACATATGCCCATGGCATGTTTGAGCAATATTTCATTTAGTGACAACTTTGTGCAAAAAAAAAAAAAAAATTGTCACTTTCCCGCAACTTGTGTCAAAATATAAAATATTCCATGGACTCAACATGCCTCTCAGCAAATAGCTTGGGGTGTCTACATTCCAAAATGGGGTCATTTGGGGGGGTTTTGTGCCATCTGGGCATTTTATGGCCTTCAAAACTGTGATAGGTAGTGAGGAGTGAAATCAAAACTTTACGCCCTTAGAAATCCTGAAGCGGTGCTTGGTTTTCGGCACCCGTACGCGGCTAGGCTCCCAAAAAGTCCCACACATGTGGTATCCCCATACTCAGGAGAATCAGCAGAATGTATTTTGGGGTGCAATTCCACATATGCCCATGGCCTGTGTGAGCAATATATCATTTAGTGACAACTTTGTGCAAAAAAAAAAAAGTTTGTCATTTTCCTGCAACTTGTGGCAAAATATAAAATATTCCATGGACTCAACATGCCTCTCAGCAAATAGCTTGGGGTGTGTACTTTCCAAAATGGGGACATTTGGGGGGGTTTGTGCCATCTTGGCATTTTATGGCCTTCAAAACTGTGATAGGTAGTGAGGAGTGAAATCAAAAATTTACGCCCTTAGAAATCCTGGAGGTGGTGCTTGGTTTCGGGGCCCCATGCGCAGCTAGACTCCCAAAAAGTCCCACACATGTGGCATCCCCGTACTCAGGAGAAGCAGCAGAATGTATTTTGGGGTGCAATTCCACATATGCCCATGGCCTGTGTGAGCAATATATCATTTAGTGACAACTTTGTGCAAAAAAAACAAAAATTTGTCACTTTCCCGCAACTTGTGTCAAAATATAAAATATTCCATGGACTCAACATGCCTCTCAGCAAATAGCTTGGGGTGTCTAATTTCCAAAATGGGGTCATTTGGGGGGCTTTGTGCCATCTTGGCATTTTATGGCCTTCAAAACTGTGATAGGTAGTGAGGAGTGAAATCAAAAATTTACGCCCTTAGAAATCCTGAAGGCGGTGCTTGGTTTTCGGCACCCGTATGCGGCTAGGCTCCCAAAAAGTCCCACACATGTGGTATCCCCATACTCATGAGAAGCAGCTAAATGTATTTTGGGGTGCAATTCCACATATGCCCATGGCCTGTGTGAGCAATATATCATTTAGTAACAACTTTTTGTTATTTTTTTTTTTTTTTGTCATTATTCAATCACTTGGGACAAAAAAAAAATATTCAATGGGCTTAACATGCCTCTCAGCAATTTCCTTGGGGTGTCTACTTTCCAAAATAAGGGTCATTTAGGGGGGTTTTAACTGCCCTGCCTTTTTATCACCTCAAGAAATGACATAGGCAGTCATAAACTAAAAGCTGTGTAAATTCCAGAAAATGTACCCTAGTTTGTAGACACTATAACTTTTGCGCAAACCAATAAATATACGCTTATTGAATTTTTTTTTACCAAACACATGTGGCTGAATACATTTTGGCCTAAATGTATGACTAAAATTGAGTTTATTGGATTTTTTTATAACAAAAAGTAGAAAATATCATTTTTTTTCAAAATTTTCTGTCTTTTTCCGTTTATAGCACAAAGAATAAAAACCCCTCAAATACCATCAAAAGAAAGCTCTATTGGGGGCGCGTGGCCAAGCTCATGGAGGAGTGAGACGTGTCTCTCCGGAGCTCCCGCACACACCGGACGAACGGAGGCTCTCAGCGCTTACAGAGCTCAGCTGACAGGTCGGTGATGGGGAAGAGAGGTGGGGGAGAAGGATGCCACATTCCCGACACACAAACCGAGGGAGAAATAGACCGATTTTTCATACATTTGGGACAAAATCAGCACGGCGCCCCCAAATCCAAGATGGCACCGACCCGCTCCTCAGGCACACATGCAGCCTCACAAGGAGCCATATCACAGCGCTCCACAACACATATGACAACCAGGCAGCATGCTAGATCCCCTCCAGACTCGGAGAATGAATCTGTGCGCTCTGCATGTCACTCCCCAACATCACATCGGTCTTTTAGTGGCTGGGACATGGAAGCTTACATTAAGGCTCTCCCCACCAGACAAGACTTTGAGGCATGTGTTCAGAGACTTGAACGCTCTTACAAGCAGGAGATTTCTGAGCTACGCAAAGATGTCACAAGCAGGCTGGAAGATGTAGAACAAACTGTGGAAGAGACTGTCTCTACACTACAGGCACATGAAATCATCTTGCAGGAGCACACATTACAAATACAACAATTAATGTATCACCAAGACAATCAAGAAAACCGAGCCAGACGTAACAATATACGTATACGCGGCCTCCCGGAGTCTGTGGAAACTAAAGATCTGGCCCCTGCAGTCATCGCCATATTCAATGATCTGCTTCAAAAAGATAAAGAATCTCCCATGGAACTTGATCGTGTACACAGAGCCCTCGGTCCTAAAAATCCAAACCTTGA